>NC_092873.1:461832516-461997516 GCF_028372415.1 Notamacropus eugenii | reverse complement strand
CACTGTACATCCATGTCAAACTCATCATAGATGAGCTCTTTTAAAAAAATTTTTTTTAAATTTTATTTTCAGTTCCAATTCTCTTTCCCTCCACCACATCTCCCATCCATTGAGAAGGCAAGAAATAGGATGGAGGTCAAGTTTAAGAGCTCACCCATGGGTACCACCCCCCACCTCCCACTATAAGATACACATAGACAATATTCTTCAAACTCTAAAGAGCTGTATAAATGGTAGGCAGTGTTATTATTGGTCCAAACACTGGAAAGATTACTTTGGAAACTAAAACTTCATTTTCCCCAAACAACACAACAGATTTAAATGACATCCTGCAAGAGAAATCTGGCAGGTTCCTTCTTCTCCCCAGGATTCTGCAGATACCTTTACTCTACTTGAGTGAAGAGTCAATTGCAAAGCCAGTTTTTTCTCCCTGAAATGTCTGCCAAATGGTGTGGAATTATGGTTGTGCCTGATGGTTAGAAGGCATCTTTCACTGAAGAGTTTTAAAGCTCTCCACAGGCATCCAGAGAGTTTATCATTCAAACTTGAGAAATCCTGTGGTTCGAAAGCTGGGGGGAGCGAGGGAGGTGTTCTGTAAAGGAAGTTTATCAATTCCCCTTTATCAGAGTGATTTTTAGCATCCATTGACCAGGTCTCAAACTGAATTAATGAACTTTCATTTGCACAGTAGAAATCTATCCTTCAATAGGTGTCTACTACATACCAGGCATTATGCTAGATGCTGGGGATACAAGTACAAACTGTAACAGCTTAAACTGCACTAAGATTTTTGGAAGTACCCCAAAGCATATAAAGACAGACATCAAAAAGCAAATAAAGACAAACATATTCAAAGTAATTGAATACAGAGCAGTTTGGGAAGGAGGGAGCTAACAAGTAGGGGAGGGGGATCAGGAAAAGCTTCATGGTGTTTGAGTAGTCTTAAAGCAAGGACACTCTTAGGCTTGAAGTATAGAGGGACTGCTTTCCAGCCATGTGGAACAACCAGTGTAGGGGAAAGTGTAATGTCAATGAGGCTGAAAAAAAAGAGGTTGGGGCCAGGTTGTGTAGGGCTTTAAAACTGAACAAAAAAATAAGTCTAGTGGAGTACCATGCAATGAATGAGAGCTCAGTAAATATTAACCAGGGATCATGCTAACACTTTACATGACCCTCATGTTTTCCATGATTCAGAGTAAGACAGCGTTCAGGAAGTGGAGGGGTGTTTCTCACCTTAGATTTAACCTTTTTATTTTATAGAGGAGGAAAAAGAATCCCAGAGATGGTAAGCAATCCAGCCAAAGTCAGAGTTTGGACCCATGTTTCCTGGCTCCCAGATCAGTGCCCTTTCTCATGCCATGGCTGCAAGCCTGCTTCCTTGGAATTTTCATGGTATATGCATTTGGGAGCATTATGGCAAATAGAGCTGCATCCCCTTAAAGCAAGCCTCTAAGAAGTCAGATACAACACAGGTCAAATCATGTTCTCTCTAAAATATCCTAACTCACATGCAAAAAATAAGTCTAATATAAGATGATATAGGAGTCAAAAAACTTTTGTATTTGGAAGGGAACTTAGAAATAATTTATTTGTAAGATTTCTCATTCTCCCAATGTAGGGTCACAGATCTAGAATTGGAAGAGACCTCAAAGTTCAATGCCCTCATTTTACAGATGAAGAAACTAAAGCCCCAGGAGACTAAGTGACATCCCTGTGGTCACACAAATATTGTATTAATGAGAGGATTTGAGCCCACATCACCAACTCCAAGGATAGCAAACTCTTCACTACATTATATCACACTGCTTCTAATCCTAAACTAATTTTTACAGATGAGGAAACTAAGACTCAGATGCGTCATGACTTGAAAAAGGTCACATATTTGGCAATGGAACTGGGAATAGAAGTAGGCTGTCCTGATTATAATAAGATCAGTGTTCTTTCCGCAGTGGAGTTCTACAACATATCTAATTAAGGCATCACTTGTAGAAATGGAGAAAATCTTTTAAGTGACCCTCTTTAGGGGACACATCAGGGCTTGTTCAGCTACGTTGAGGGCAACAGGTATATCATAGAAAAGTTAAGACCTTTGCTAGAGGGAAATGTAATGATAAGAGATAATGGTGAGACAGGTGAATGGTTATTTTCATTGTTGTCTCTTTCAGGGAGAATGATCTTTGGTCTGGAGAGAAAAGAACAAACATAGCAGAAAGGGTGTTGAAATTAAGGGTAAAGGAGAGAGTAACAGAGCTTTCAGTTCCTTTTATGGGTCATGAGGCTATGATAAAACTAGATCCTGGCAGATATGACTGCTCACCCTCTGTGAATGACCTTCAGAGAAAGGGAGAGGTGTTGTGGGAATGGAGAAGGGCAGATGTCTTGATTTTTTAAAAAGGGGAAAATGTGGCTTCTTCAAATGTTTAGGCCAGTGAACAGAATCTATACGGAATATATATATATATATATATATATATATATATATATATATATATATATATTCTATATAATAAAGAAGAATATACATATATATTTCCATTTGTGAAATTAACATAATTAAAAGGATGGTTTATGGGCAGTCAACAAGGATTTAAGCACTTACTATGTCAGGCATACATATTTTGGGGATACGAAAAAGGGCAAACAGCATACAAACAATTATATACAAACAAGAAATAATCAACAGGAAAGACACTACATTAAAGTAATTGGGAAAAGCCTCTTGGCGGAAAGTGGAATTTGAAGGAAGCCTGAGAAAACTGGAGCTGGAGATGAGGAAAGAGAATTCTAGCTATGGGAGACAGTTGGTGAAAATGCCCAGAATTGGGGGGTGGAGGGTTGTGTGTGATAAACGATGATGAGGCCAGTGTCATCCAGATTATAGATTACATGGAGGACAGTGAAGGTGGGGGACAGCCAGGTGCTAAGGGCTTTGAATGCCAAGTCAAGGATTTTATATTTGATCCTGGAGGCATTGAGAAAGGGAAGCAACAATCATGAAATATGAGTATGACTTCATGAAGAATAGGGCTGATCAGCACAGCAAAAGAAGCACTAGAATGTCTCTAAAGAGAGCTATTTAAAAGGAGATTTTTTTCCCCCAGTCATAGGAATAGTGCCTTAATTAGACACGTTGCAGAACTCCAGTCACAACCTATTTCCTTTTTAAGCAAAGAAGTGCTATAGATATGGCATACCTAGATTTTACCAAAACATTTTATAGAATCTCTCATGAAATCCTCTAGGACAAGAGACAAAGACCTGATTGATAGTAAAGTTAGGTAAATTCAGAAATTCTTGGTTGGCTGGACCCAAAGACTCATCATTAATTGCTTAACATCAACTTGGAAGGAAGATGCTAGTAGATCAGGGATCTGTCTTTGGAACTATGTACTCTTCAACCATTTTATTAATATCACTTGGATGAGTTTATAGAAAAGATCCTTGTCAAATCTGCTGATGGCATGAAATTGGGAGGGATTTGTAATGTTGAATGACAGAGTAAGGATTTGAAAAAAATCGAAGTCTAGAATGAGGGTCCAGGGTGAAATTTAATTGGGATAAATATAAAACTTGACATAAGTTTTAAAAAATCATCTTTTTCAGCCTAGGATAGTACAACTAGACAATAGCCCACACAAAAATGATAGGGGGCTTTAGTGTACTACAACCTCAATAGGAATCAACAGTGTGATACAGAAGCCAAAATATCTGATGCTTTCTTGGATCCTGAAAATAGGGAGGCTGTGGACACACTCTGTTCTGCCCTGAGCAGATCACATAGAGAGTGCTATTTTCAGTTCTGTACAGCCCATTTCAAAAAAAAGACATTGACAAGCTGGGCTGTGTCCAGAAAAGGCTGATTAGGATGGGAGAGGACTGGGGATCATGTGAGGATGAGGTTAATAATAGCTCTCATTCAAATCATAGTCTGAAACTTGCAAAGTGCTTTACATTCAATCCCTACAACAACCCTATGAGATATTATCATCTGTTTTATGGATATGGAAGCTGAGAAATCAAGTGACGCCCTAGATCACGGAGTATCTGAGCTGACCTGACTGCTACTTAGTCCAGAGAAAAGTAGAGTTGGTGGAGACATAATAGCCATTTTTCATTATTAATTAATTAATAATTTAATTATTTGTCAGAAGACAGGAGTCAACTGGTTCTACTTGGCCCTAGAGGACTGAGAGAAATGGGTAGAAATTGCAGAGAGAGATTTAGGCTTAGCAGAAGGAAAAATTTCATAATAGTTTTCACTGTCCCAAAGAAAATTGGGTAACTCCAGTAGATAATGGGTTCCCCTTTTATAGGAGGTCTTCAATCATGGCCTTTATGACAACTTGTTTGGTGTGTTGTGGAGGGGATTCTTTGGTTGGGTATGAGTTAGACCAGGTGGTCTTTTGAAATCCCTTCCAATTCTGAGGTTTCAAAATATACATAGGTATAATTGGAAATATATATGTATATATATATATATATGTATGTACACATATATGTACATACATAAATATGGAAAATATGTAATAATGGTCATTAACCTTAATATAGCACTTTTTGGCTTGTTAAAGGACCTTCATACATATTATTTCAGTTTTTTACAAAGGAAGAGGTAAGGTAGGTAGTGCAAGTATTATTGTCCCATTTTGTAGATGAGAAGACTGAGGTGGGTTCAATGATTTGCCAAAAGTCACATGGTGTGTAGTAAAGTGAAGGAGGCATTAAACAAAATTTAGGTCTCCAAATCCGCTGCCCTTTTCCCCTACCAAATGAATAAAACTCTGAATTGCCAAAGGACTATTAAATCATATTCAACATTTCCTCCTTCAGAAGACAGAGGTTGAAAGATAATCGAGTGTGGAAACAAAGCAAGTTATCCAGAAAGTCATTTGAACATTTGCTTAACTCATCAGTTCCCTTATTCTGGTTAACCAAAGTTCTATTTAACTTGCCCAATGTAAGATCAATTAATAAACCCTGTGTTAAGATAGATAAACAGAAAGCCAAGGAGGCACTCTAAATGGTCTAAAATTTGGTTTAAGATATTTTCACCCACTATATTTTAAGATATTTTCTCCTACCCTGATTTCCTGCTCTATCTCATCTCCATTTTAATGGCCTGAGGTAATAGAACAACAGACTTTCCTCAGCATATGAATAGAAACAAAGATCAAACAAACAAGGCAGGGCTGGAAAGCAGAGCTGCCCAAGAGCAGCTTGGGTACTAGGGACTAGGTGGGAGTCCCAGAGGTGCAGAGTCAGAGACTTGGTATGCACTGACTCAGGCTATGCCCTACACAAGGGCAGAGGAAGTCAAGACTAAATAGAAAGACTGTATTTTTCATCATAAGGAGCATTTTGAGGGAGCATATCACAAACCTGATTTTCCCCCTTATTTATGGATTCTTTGAATGCCTCTTGCTTAAAGAGAAAACATCTATACTGGCCTGGTTGATAGACTCTGACCATGGTACAGTGATGTAAAAAGCATTACATTTTGAGTAAGAGGACATGAGTTAAAATCTTACCTCTGACACTCTCTATGTAACCTTGGGCCTCAGTTTCCTCATCTGTAAAAATTTTTTTCTAGTTCTAAACCTGTGATATCACAGAATTTTGACATTTGGAAAGGACTTGAGTGGTCCAACCCATATGTGAAAGGAGATCCCACTACAACACACTTAGACTCTACTTGAAGACCTCCAAGGAAAGGCAGCATTTTAAAACAGCCCATTCCACTCTTGGACACTTCTAATTATTAGGAAGTTTTGCCTGATGTCCAGTCAAGATCAAATCAAGAACAAGTTGAATCCCTCTTTCATATGACAGCTTTTAAAATACTTGAACATATCCTCCTGAGTCTTTTCCCCTCCTGATTAAACATCCCCAGTTCCCATCAATAAACAAGCACTTACTAGACATTTATATGCAGTCTTTTCATAACCTTATTCAATAATTGTTTATTCAAGTTTCTTTAAAATAAGCAGAATTGTAGCATTGGATAGCTGAATGGGACTTCAGAGGTCATCAGGGTCATACTTGTACTTTCATGAATCCCTACAACAGTGACATGGTAAGTGATCATTCAGCTTTTGCATGAGTAATTCCAGTTACAAGGCAAGGGAATAAGTGTGTATTAAGCATCTATTATGTGCCAGACTCTGTGGGAAGCACTTTACAATTATTTCATTTGATCCTTACCACAATCCTGGAAGGATTATTATTCCCATTTTTACAGCTGAGGAAACTAAGGCAGACAGAAGTTAAGTGACTTACCCAAGATCACACAACTAGTCTGATCTTCCTGACTTCAGGTCCATCACTCTATCCACCTAGGAATCTACCATAGTAGGGGGCTTTGTTAAGATGATGTGTCCCAAGGAATTCTTCACCTAGCCTAGTGATTATCATTTAGCCAGTCAAGTCAGTAAACATCTATTAAGCACCTACTGTGTTCCAACCATGGTGCTAAATGTTGGGGATATAAAGAAAAGCTAAAAATAGTCAGTGTTCTTAAGAACTCACAGTCTGATAGAGGAAACAACATGCAAACAATCATGTTCATCCTCTCAATTTCTAACTCTGCCCCCACAAAAAAGAGCTACTATAAATAGGTCTTTTTCCCTTTGATTTGATCTCTTTAAATACAGACCTAGTAGCTGAATCTAAGGTACACATTTCCAACTGGCTCTCCAAAATGTTGGACCAGTTCACAGCTCCACCAAAATTGGATTTGTGTCCTGATTTTTTATTTTTTTAAATATAATTTATTTCTTTTCCATTTTCAACATTCACTTCCACAAGATTTTGAATTCCACATTTTCTCCTCATCGCTCCCTTTTCCCCCAGTCCAGGACAGCGTGCACCACAACTACTCCTTTCCTCAAATCTGCCCTCCCTTCTATCACCCATCTTTCTCCCTCCCCATCCCCTCTATTTTCCTGTAGGGCAAGATAGATTTCTATACTCCATTGCCTATGCAACTTATTTCCCAGTTGCATGTAAAAACAATTTTTAACATTTATTTTTAAAGCTTTGAGTTCCAACTTCTCTCCCTTCCTCCCTCTTTCCCCCCCACTCATTGAGAAAGTAAGCACATTTAGCTCGCTAGAGGTCATTGGCCTGATTTTCCTACACCCCCTCCAGCATTTGTCATTTCCCTTTTCTGTCATATTAGTCAATCTGGTGTTAGTCGATAGATGTGAGGTAGTATCTCAGAGTTATTTTGGTCTGTATTTCTATAATCAGTAGGGAGTTAGAGCATTTTTTCATATGATGATAGCTTTGATTTCTTTTTCTGAAAACTGCTTGTTCATACCCTTTGACCATTTATCAATTGAGGAATGGCTCCTTTTTATAACTTTGGAAAATGGTACATGTTTTAATTCCCTTCTGCTCCAGTCCTAGCCTGAGACTTCACTAGGGCATTGAGGTGTCCCTGGGTTGTCCAGGGTGATGCCAGTAGATTGAAAGTTTTGACCTTGGGTTCTGAGCGGAGGAGTCCTTGCCTTATCTTGCCCAGCCTCAAGCCCATCACACCACTTCCTGGCCATCTCCCTGCCGTGCCAACACATGTATACCTTCCTCACCCCCTTTCAAATTTTGCCCTGAGAATGTTGTGAAGGAAACATTATGACCTGGAACTCTGAAGGTACGTTTACGTAGCAGGCTGAGCTTTACATGTTTAAACATGCCTAAGGATTTTTGTCTGCTAGCTCATGGACATTCATATCAGTTTTGACTGCCCCAGTCTTCTAAAGAAATCCCTTTACCATTTTCCCCTAGACATAGACAGCACTTTCTATGTATGAATAGCTAGAAATCGCCAATTCTGGAAAGCCTATTTGTTGCACCAGACATGCAGGTTAACATGGGCTTTTAATGATCTTTTGTATTCATTATTTATTTCCTCTTGCCCTGACTCAAGATATAATGATAGTAATTGTGATGATAAGATCATGATGATGATGATAACCAACAAAAAATTTAATTACCCCAAATGGTGATTTTTAGACAGTTGTTGAGGGATGAGGAGATTGAAAAGGGAACAGTAAGGATAAAAAAAGAGAGAGAGAGGTTGGGCTGAGAACAAAGATCGGTAACTAGTCCAGTTTGTCCATACAGCTACTAAATAAATGTTTGGTGAATTCAGTAAAAAGAGAGAATGCCTGAAGACCAAGTATTATATAACACTGATAAGCATACAGATACGTCTAGAGTTTGGGACTTTTAACCAAGTATATTTCCCATTTGTATTTTTAGATGTCCACTCAAATTCTGGCTTCGCCCTGTTATTTGTAACATAGTCAGTGTGATATACTGAAAAGAGAACATGGAACTGGAATTGGAAGTCCTTGGAATAAAGGGTCTTTTTCACCACCATTTACTGACCATACATCTTTCTTGGAACCACAGTATCTTCATCTGTAAAATGAAATTAATAATGCTGGAAGAACCTATGTCTTCAGATTGTGATATGGAAAGCCCTTTATGAAGTAGAAAGTGTTATCTAAATATGAACTATTATTATGATAAAGACAAACTGTATTGATCAACTTTGATGAAGAGAATTTCTTTTGTAAATACAGATGTAGGGGACTTCTAGGAAGCTGTTATAAACTGTAAACCCTTTTCCTCTCAATAATGCTAGATGAGTCCAAAATACCTGACTGATTTTTTTTTTAAAGCTGGGAATGACCAACCAGGCAAAAATATCAATAATATTCCAGTGATAAGGACCCAATTATTCTTTCAGAATAAGGACCTATCTACAAAGGGAAAACATTTTACTTTGCTAAATTCTCTCAATCAAATTCAGAGTTAGTTCATACTCTTTTGCTTGTGGAGAAGACTGCCACATGATGAATATTTTGCTTCTTTGTTTTAAGGCAAGGTAGGAATTGAAGTTTTCCCAACACAGTTAAAAACTCACCTTCTCATTCCCTGAAAATTCATGGATTTGTGGAGGTATGCCCAGTAGTTGACTGTAGCTCTCTCTGAGGTTAGGCCCTGCAAAGCCACACACTGGATACACAAAGAATTCCTTCTGTCACTAAAGCCAGATATAAGAATAAAGACTAGACCTGGGATTTCATTTGTTTAGAAAACTGAATACGGAACTTCATGCATTCCTGTGCAGGTTGGCACCTCCTCTGCAATTTATAGCCTTTAAACATTCAAACTCAAAGAGAAACTAGACCACTAAACTATATAAAGATCCCTGGGAGCATATTGACTTAAAAGGCAACATATCAATGTTATGTTCTATGGCATTTTTATTTGTTAAATATTTCCTAAATAAATATATTTAAATATTTGTTAAATATATTCCAATTACATTTTAATCTGGTTCAGGCCACACTCTCTAGGGCTGAGGTGGGCTGAGTGTTTGACACCTCTAGACTAAAGCATGGAGAAAGGACTTGCCCAAGGTCACACAGCCAATGAGTGTCAGAGGTAGGACTGAAAGTCAGATTGTCCTTCTTCGAAGACCAACTGCTTTCAGCCATGCCAGGATGCCTTTCTAATGAGGTTTACCCTTCTTCAACTTTGATTTTTCACCTCACTGAGACAAGCTGGAGTCATTGACCAAAATATGTCACCTCTTCTTTAAATTAGTTATAGGAGCATAGATTTAGAACTACTAACTCCTTGGAGTCTTAAAAGTTATTGAGTCCAGTCCACTCACTTTATACATGAGATCCAAGGCCGCATAGATTGTGAGAAGCCATGACAGGCTTAGATTCAAAATCCTATGACTAAAACCCTCTGCTCCCAAGTGGTCTCCTCTCTAACTTCTAACCAGATCTGCCCCCGGCTTGACTTCAAAGTGCAGATGAGATTGGGTACAATCTGGGTGGTATGGCCATAGTCATTATACTGTAGGGCAAGGAAATGTCCAATATGGTTTCTATCTATACAATAGCTTCCAGAAAAGATCTTAAAGTGAAGACTGGTAACGCTTGCTTCCATATTGAACAAGCTGTTAGAAACTACAGTAAAGATTGGAACCAAACACTGATGAGTATGTATATATGTGTATGCATGGATACGTACATGTATTTATGTTATAACATGAATATAATTTATATAATAAATATATACATATATCACAAATATATGTGTGCATATATGTGTCTGTGTGTATGTATGTAGTTATATATACACATACAAATATATGCACTTGTTTACATGCATGTATACACACAGAAATATCTACATACACACACATATACAGCTTGGACAGATTTTGGGAGATAGTGAAGGATAGAAGGGCCTGGCATACTATGATCCAGGGGTCATGACGAGAAGGACACTACTGAATGACCAAGCAACAACTCATACACACACACACACACACACACACACACACACACACACACATACACACACACATATACTTTCTCTCTCTCTCTCTCCTTCCCTCCCCATATATATGGTAGCTAGGTGGCTTAGTAGATAGAGTACCAGGCCTGGGGCCAGAAAGACCTGAGTTCAAATGTGACCTCATATACTTTCTAGCTGTGGGTCCCTGGGCAGGTCACTTATCCCTGTTTCCTCATCTGTAAAATGAGCTGGAGAAGGAAATGACAAAATACTCCAGTATCTTTGCCCAGAAAATCCCAGATGGGAACTCAAAGAGTCAGAGCATGACGGAAAGAATACACACACATATGCGCTAAGGGAAAGGGAATATGATTTTTATAAGTCAACATGTCTTACCAGTCACAAGGTCACTTCTCTGGTGCCCGTTCATCCATAGACACTACAATATAATATGTTATTTTATTATCCAAACAGTTCCAATAAAGTGAATTTTACTTCAACCATAAAATAGCCAAGTATTGACTAGAAAGCTATATAAATGTAAAATTAGGCAGAGAGCCCAAGCTCTGTTTAAATGTTAAGCATTTTCCTAACTGGGGACTCAGAGAGATTGTGATTGAACTCATAATTTTTCATCCAAAACAAACTCCTTCAAGTTAAAGAGGAGGGAACCATAGGAACCTTAAGCAGCATTGTATTACCACTAGGCTAAATGAGCTAACTAGTGAAGCAGCCTTTCATTAGGATAATAGTATAATGATTTAAGATTTACAAAACTTCACCTAGCTGGCCAAAACAGCCAGTTCGCTTATCCATCATCTCACTTGATCCTCACCACTCAGTAGCAGAGTTTTTCTTTGCCTTAAACCTAAATCTGCCTCCCTGCGACTTTCACTCATTGCTCCTAGTTCACAGAGTCATTGATAAGAAAGGACCTCATGGATCATCTTGTCCAGGAATTTTGTACCATTTTTATGTCATAGACCCCTTAAGAAATCTGAAGCCCATGGACACCTTTTCCGAATGATGTTTGTAAATGCATAAATTAAAATAATAGTATAACAAAAAAACCCAATTATACTCAAAACATCTATATATACATCTATACATACATATGTATACATATATCCATATGTATGTATACATAGATAAAACATCTATACATATACACACACACACATTTTACAGTTTGTAGATCCCAGTTTAAGACCCCCTGATCTGGGCCAACTGAGGAAATTGAGGCCCAAGATAGTGAAGCAGCTTGCCCAGTGTGACACAGATCAAAACCCAGATCCAGCAACTACAAATCCAACCCTGTTAACACTGCACCATGAGTTCTGTCCTCTGGAATAAGTCTCATTTTCCTTTTATAAAACAATCTTTCAGATACTTGAGGACAGTATGTACCAGATCCCACTTTAAATCTCTCTTCTCCAGACTAAACTCCCCCATTTTTCTCAGTTATAGGATAATGGATTCAGAGGTGGAAGAGACCTTTGCGGCTGCATAATTCAGCCCTTCATTTTACAGATGTAGAAATTTAGGTCTAGAAGTTAAGTGACTTGGCCAAGGTCATACAAGAAGTCAGTGGCAGGGGTAGGTTTGGAACCTAGGTCCTTTGACCATTTAATAAACATTTATTAAACACCTACTATGTGCAAGGCACTGTGCTTTCATTATTGTTCATTCCTTTCAGTCGTATCCTAATCATGATAACCCCATTTGGGGTTTTCTTGGCAAAGATACTGCAATGGTTTGCCATTTCTTTCTCCAGCTCATTGGACAGATAAGGAAACTGAGGCAAACACAGTTAAGTGACTTGCCCAGAGTCAAGTAGCTAGTAAGTGTCTGAGGCAGAATTTGAGCTCAGGTCTTCCTGATTCAAGCTCTATCCACCGCACCACATCTGCCCCAAAGACATTGTGCTGAGGTGCTAGTGTCACAGAGATGAAAAAAGGAGTTTCTGATGTCAAGTAGCAAAGTCTACTGGGTGATACAACATGTACACAAATAAGCATAAAGAAGGTAATCTGAGGAGGAAGAAAATGCTCCGATTGACACACACAGAGCTGCTCTGCCTGCTCCCAGCTGACCAAGGGAGCTAGCTCAGACCTTGGACTTTGGGGATAATGAAGCCATTGGCTTACTTTCCGCTGGCCCTAGGTGATTTAGCTCTGAATAACTCAGGTGTTTCTGGGCATGAAAAGCAATCCCTTTATTGGCCCCTGAGCCATAAGGGCTGATGATTTAGTGAAACTTGAAAGCGGTGACTCCATCTTTGGCTCTCTTCTTCAAACTCTCCAGGTGACATCCTATAACTCTGGGAGTGAGTTGGATGGTGGTGGCTCTTCCCCACTATAACAGCATGTCACTCCCCCTGACAGGTAGGGCAGGGAGGCTTAGTTAAATGACTGTAAGCCAGGGCCTCTGGTTGCTTCTTTTGTGTTTCTTTGCCAGATCCTAAGTGACTAAACAAAGATCTCCACGTGGACCTACCATGCTTTGGAAGTATCTTGTGAGTTGGAGAAGTCTGGCAATGCTAAGTCCACTGTCAGTATTGTCTTCACTTCAAAGGGTGTCCTGGAAACTAAAGTGCTATCAAGACAATGAGCCCAAACCTTACTCTGGTTTTCTAAAAGGCATCTGCCATGAGGGGGACAGTGCAGAGCCAAGGTGAAATGTAAAATGCATTTTTTTAGCAGTCCCTAAAAGGGACTTTATATTTTACTGATTTTAAATCTCAAGTTCCCAGTAGAGTTTAATAGTGGAAAGCCAATAGAGTATAGATACTTGTTTAACTTAAGTTTTTCTCTCTATGTGAGTTCATGAGACCCTTTTATGTAAAGCATTTTTTCCAGCATTTTTGAAGGAAAAAATAAATCCCTACCCTACACCTGATTTACATTATATATTGAGTATCTTTCTACTGCCCACTTTGGGGAGACTCTGAATATGAGTCAAAATTAAGTAGCAAGTCATTTTACTCCAGAGCTCTAGAGAGGGAATGGGTAAAGAACCAAAAAATGTGAGAAAAGGAGTCTGACTCTTCTTTTAGATGGACAGTTCCCTTAGGGCTAGACCCAATAAAGGGCTGCCTTTATTGGTCTAGAGCTGAGTTAAGGAGAGAGAAGGTCCAATGCCCCAGTTCCTACTGGGTCCAGTGGTAGTTCCAATCTTAGATAATACAAAATGGAGAGATTGGGGGAAATGGGAATTGGAATTTGAGTTGAACCAGGATTTCTGAAAAGCAAGGGTGAGGTGAGAGAGAGAAGACATTCTAGGTATGGAGGATAGCTTTGTGAATGTACATGGGCAAGAGACAAAGTATCGAGTTTGGAGCTTGGCTAACAGTTCAGTTTTCTTGGACAGCAGTTGATGAAAAGGAATGTTATGAAATCTTCCCCTGGCACATTCTCTACCATTGTGATTATGCTTATCTGGGCCTGCTCAAACCCGTCAAAATCTTTCCTAGAATAAGGCACCCAGACTTAAAAGCAATGCTCTAGATTCTTTATTTGATCAGGGTGACATGCTGGAGGGAATATCACCTCCATCATTCTGGAAGGTATGCTCTTTTAATATGGCCTAAGAACGTTAGCTTTTGGCTACTGTGTCACACTGTTGAATGAGATTAGGCTGCTATCTAATCAACATCCCAGATCATTTTCACCTGAACTCTGGTTGAATCATGTCTCCTCTATCTGAACAAATGATTCCTCAAATCCAAGCACTGGGTTTGATTCAGACCAGTGACTTTAATCTCTTAGTAGGTCAGTAAAACTAGATGATAGAGCTCACAAAGGGGAGAAAGGTGTGATAGTTCTTCCTTCTAACTTGCGGTCTTGGCAAATTTGACCAGAATGCCCTTGATGCCTTCCTCTAGATGGTGTTCTGGTCAAATTGAAAAGTCATTGATAAAAATGTTAAATAGCACAGGGCCAAGGATCTACTAGATATCTCCCTCCAGATGGATTATAGAGTTAGAGACTGTAATAGCTCACAAGAAACATGAGGTGCTCCAAGTGTTCAGATGGATTATTTGTACCTGACCTTTGGTAGAACCTCCTGAGTACAAGGGACAACAACCAGTCTGGTGGTATCAAACTCAAATCAAAACTAGGGCCACTAATCTATACCAAAAGGTCCCTGAAGGCCTCGTATTGATTTTGTTTTAAAATATAATGTTATTTCTATTTTATTTCATATTTATTTTGTTAAATATTTCTCAATTACATTTTAATCTGGTTCAGTAGCACTTGCATGTGGCTTGTGGACTGGGTGTTAGATACCTTTGATCTAGTCTAATCCTTTCATTTTACAGATGAGGAAACTGAGGTCAAGAGATCTCACAGGTAAGCTCAAGAGAGGTCACCTAATTATAACTACTCTTTGGGTCTACATCATTAAATCAATTCTGAATCTACCCAACTTGACTATCACTCCAGTCTAAAATGCTCCACCTTGTTCATGGGTATGGAATACAGACTTTGTCAAATGGTTTGCTTCAATTCAGGGATACCACTGAAGTTTTCCTCTATCCCATCAGCCTAATAGCTCTGTGAAAGAAGGAAATTTAGTGAGTCTGGTATGATTCGTTCTGGAGGAAGCCATGCTGGATGAAGCCACCAAGTCCTTTCCTTATTTCTTTTTTTTATTCAGTTATTTTTGTTTTGATACATTAGTCACTTTCTAAAAACAACCACCTCATAGTATGGTTACAGCGAGAAAAATAAAACCTAAACAATCAGTTGATAAGCAGAAAACCAATCAACATTATCAGTTGCACGTTTCTTTTCACTTTTGTAGTTTACTATTTAATAGAAAGGAAGGATGTGTACTTTACCTTTAATCTTTTAGAGCCAATATTGTCCATTGTATTTTACCTGTGGCTGGCTTTTACTGTTGTCTTAATTTACAGTGCTGGAGTCAACGTATATACTATGTGATTGCTTCTGTTTTGGTCTCTTTCCATCAACTGTCCCAGGCTTTCCCATGGTTTTCTGAAATCTTCATATTTGTTATTCTTATAGTATAATAATAGTCTATGGTTGCTGCTTTCTTTCTTCTTTTTTTGCAAGGCAATATGGTTTTAGGTTGTTGTTGTTGCTGTGTTGTGTTTGTCCTTCTTTCTCGAAGAGGACCATGACTTCAAGATGATGACGTGACTTGCAGTTGACTTTGATTTGAGTGAGGGAAGGCTGTGCAAGGTCACCAGCCTCACTCTTCTCCTGAGCCATCTAGGTCCAGTGGCCTGATGTTCATCAGGATGGCTGGAGATGGCCCAGGATTCAATGTGAGGCCCTGGCCCTATCAGGCTGAGATCTTATCAAATTCTCACTTTGAGTGAGATACACCCATTCAAGGAATAGGCTTCTTTAAGTAGGTACTCAAGGGATGGCCCCTTTAATGAAAAAAAAAAAAAATCAAACTGGGAAAGTATACCAGACTAGGAATCAGGAAACCACAGACACTTGCTCATTGTATGATAGTGGCCAAGTCATTTATTTCTTAGGGTTTCTATTTCATCCCCTATAAAATGGGGATAATAATAGAGGCCATTTGGTAGAGTGGGTAGAGTGCTGGGTTTTGAATTATGAACACTTAGGCTCAAATTCAACCTGTTAGCCCAGGTACTTCCCTCTATGTGCCCTAACGACTCCCTAGGATTTATTGATCCACTAAGTCCTAGATGGATCCCTGCACCTGCAGAAATCCTAAATCCTACATGTATGCTTGTAATAATATTTACGCTACTGACCTCACAGATTTCTTGTGGGAAAAGCACTTTGCAAACGCTAAAGTATTAGAGAAACATGGTTGTTTCCTATGCTTAAAAGCCCATCCCTTTAATAATACAACCTAATCCAATGACCCATGGTTAGAAGACTCCATCCTACTTCCTTTAAGGAAAATCAGGACCACATCTGCCCACCTCTGGGCTTGGAGGATCAATCCTGTTCATGCTGATTTTTCAAATAGCATAATCAGGTGCTCAGGGTCATCACCGAAGGGGGCAGCTTCTGTGGAGAAGGGACTCATCATGCTTCATATTACCAAAACCAATTGGCTATCATCCATGAGAATAGCAGTAACTCCCAAGTCACAAACCCTGGTAACTACTATCTAGAAAATCAATTCTTGTGGAGATTAATCAATCAATCAGTAAACATGTATTAAGTGCCTACTGTGTGCCAGGAAGGGCAGCTAGGTAGTGAAGTGGATAAGAGCATTGGGGTTAGAGTCAGGAAAAATTGAGTTCAAATGCTGCCTCAGACACTTACTACCTGTGTAACTGTTTGCCTCAGTTTCCTCATCTGTAAAATAAGCTGAAGGAAATGGCAAATTGCTCCAGTATCTTTGCCATGAAAACCCCAAATGGTGTCACAAAGAGTCAGACATGTCTGGCAAATGATTCTAACAACAACATGTTCCAGGCACTGGGTGTACAAAAAGAGGCAAAAGACGGTTCCTGTCCCCGAAGAGCTTACGATCTAATGAGATTCAATGAGACAATTACTTCTGCAGGTTCTGGAGCCCCTTTGTCCTCAGGGGCCACAGCTACTAATGACCTAAAAAAAGTTCTGGCCACCAACCTCCTTGGCCAGATACTTGTCAAGTGACTTGAAATCAGAAATAGACATGGTTTAATCAGTGGAAATATTACCAAATGCTTTGGCACTGCACCCTAAGGATCATGAGACCTTTTTATTCATTCTACTGATGAAATTTCCTATATTTGTTGTCTCTCCCTATTAGAATGTGATCTCCTTGAGGGTAGGGCCTGTTTTGATTTTCTACTTACATGCCCAGTGCTTTGCACACAGGAAGTACCTAATCAACTCTCATTCATTCTTTCCAGGTGTTGTGTAATTCCATACTGCCCTATGAAACATAAACCAGATCCAATCTGTAATCTGATCTCAGAACAGCCTTGGAATATTTGGGGATTTTTTTTTCTTTAACCACTTCTCAGAATATTTGAATCTTGGGATAAAGTGATTGAGGACTTAAACCACTCTGGGCTGCTTATTCTTCTAATTAACAACAGAGCTCATATCATTTTAAAGAGCCTGAGGAGACTGGTTGTTTGAAGACAGTGTTCTTAGTCTTGGACGACAGTAGAGCAACAAGCAAGCTATCTGAGGAATGATGGGATAGATGTGAAGGGATGTTATATGAGAACCTGCAGTGAGTATCCAGGAAGCAGGAAAAAAGGTGAAGTACAAGGAAAATGAATAACTAATTACTGGATGGATTGATGGTAAGGCTATAGAGGCATATTCTTCTAAGGGATATTGTTTCAAGTCTCATAGTTGATCAGGAGGTCTGATCTAAAATCTTCCTAATGGGAAGGGGATGTTTACGTCCATAGAGAAGCTTCAGTTTTGTTCCCTCTCAGATCTTACCTAACACTTGTCTTTGCCGCTCTCTGATTCACAGTGGATGGAGTGTAGGACGTGGAACAAGGAATACCTGAGTTCAAATGCTGCCTCAGAAATTTACTAGCTGTGTGACTCCCTTTCTACTGCCTCAGTTTCCTCATCTGTAAAATGATAGCGCCTACCTTACAAGGATTTCATGAGGAGCAAATGAGTGAACGTATATAAAGTACTTTGCAAATCTTAAAGTGTTATCTAAAAGCTAGCTATGATAATTATGATGATGTATTATAGTTAGTTACCTGTGTGTCTTCTGCCTCCACTAAATTATAAACTCCTTCCAGCACAATATTCTGCATGTAATAGGTATTTAATCAATGTTTTTTGATTGATTAAATCAGTTATTTAATCAATGATTTTTGAGTATTTGGGCAGGTAAAAAAACCCTCAGGTTTATGTAATATTTTAGGGCTTGCAACATCCCTTCATAATATCCCTATAAGGCAGGTAATATAAGTATTATTATCTTATTTTGCAGGTGAGGAAACTGAGGTTCGCTCATGGTCACTCAGATAATAAGTGTAGGAGAAAGGACTAGAACCCAGGTACTCCTGACCCCAAGCCCAAGACTCTTTATACTACCTGGACCATTCTGCCCCTACACACCACACATCCCAAACAATACACACTCACTCTCACTTTTTTCCCTTGTAATATGGGTTGTTAATCAACTAGGCTTTATTAAGCAACAACTATATGTTGTGTCGGGGTCAAATAAACTTGGATTCAGGAGGATCTGCATTAGAATCTTGCCTTTGATACTTAACTAGATGTATAACCAAGGTTGGGCAGCTAGGTGTAAAAGTGGATAGAGTGCTGACCTGGAGTCAGGAAGACTCATCTTCCTGAGTTCAAATCTGTCTTCAGATATTTACTAGCTGTGTGACCCTGGGCAAATCACTTAACCCTGTTTGCCTCAGTTATTTCATCTGTAAAATGAGTTGGAGAAGGGAAAGTTACTTAACCTTTATAGCATTGTTTCCTCATTGGCAAAATGGAGGTATTCAACCCAGAAGTATCTATTTCCCAGCGTTATGTTGTTTAGTCATGTCCAACTCTTCTTGACCCCATGTGAGGTTTCCTTGGCAAAGATATGCGGGTGGTTTGTCATTTCCTTCTCCAGATCATTTTACAGATGAGGAAACTGAGGCCAACAGGGTTAAGTGACTTACCCAGGGTCACACAGTTAATAAGTGTTTGAGGCCACATTGGAATTCATGAACACGAACCTTCCTAATTCCAGTTCCAATGTGCTGTCTCCTTCTCCACCTAGCTTCCCCTTCCAAGGTTTAAGGAGGTTTCTAATGAGATAATATTAGTCTGTAAAATGTATTGTAGACTTTAAAGCACTATATGAATTTCATTATTATAATGATTTCAGAAACATTTATAAGATATTGACTTAAGTTAGCGAGGAAGGTATTTGTAGAAGGGTCAGGTGCCTTCTGTCTGCTGATTGTCTTCAATTAGTCCTGCAGATAACTGGTCCTGTCCTGTCCTGTCTTGTCCTCTCCCAAAACCTTAAACCTACAGCGCTCTGAAGCTGGGACGCCAATGGGCCCCTGCCTAAGCACTCTTCTCTACCCTCCTGGCTTTAGAGTGATTATCAATAGGAACTGTTCCTGTTTCCCTCCCAGCCTGATGTCTTTCCTTTTCTTGGCCGCATTAAAGGGGCCATGCCCTGGCTCCTTCTTAAACATTCAACGAATGGGTGTTACCTCACTCTAAGTGAGTACCTGCATAGACCTTGACCTAAAGGGGCCAAGGTCTCCCAGTGCATCCTGGGTCATCTCCAGTCATCCTGAGGAATATCAGGTCACTGGATTCAGATGGCTCTGGAGGAGAAGTGAGGCTGGTGACTTGCACAGCCCTTCCTCACTCAAAACAAAGTCATGTGCAAGTCATGTCATCATTTCTCTGACAGCGTGGTCTTCTTTGGTAACGAAGGACGAACACAACAATAACTTGCTTGTACATACTTGTTTGCACATTGTGTTGCCTATTAAATTCCAAGCTTCTTGAGGGCAGGAACAGTGTTGTCATCTTTCTTTGTATCCTCAGTACTTAGCGCAGTGCCTGGCACTTCATAAAGGCTTGACTGTCATCTCCAGGTTGATATGACATCTCCAAGTTTCTGCCAGCTTTATGATTTTATGTTACTAAAGACAGGAGGCATGTGCTCATTTGCAAATACCAACATTAATACTGGCATGCTGTCTTTATGAAGGTCCTTATAGCATAGTACTTTCTAGTTTCACACGAACATTTCAAAGGGCAGTAGATAACAGGTCATAATACTTTGTAGTCCACAGACCAAATAGTCCAACCCATATCCAAGCGATAATATCGTCTACAATATAAATGGTTAGCCAGCTTTTACTGAGAGCTCCCAGCGAATGGGGAGCTCACTGCCTCCCCAGTCAGCCCTCATTTGGGTAGTTTTTGCTTAACTCTAATGGTGAGGGAGGGGTTTTTTTCCCTTAAATTCAGCCAAAATCTTTCAGCCTTTGAAACTTCCATCCATTCTTCCCTTTGGGGTCAAATAGAACAAAGTCTCTTGTTGCTAATTTAACAGTTGAATGATTTACAGTGCATTTCTCAAAGGGGAAAAGAATAGAAATTAAGTTGTTTTTTTGTATGTGGACTGGGTTGATTTTTTCCCCTCTATGAGTCAGTGACTCTTAATAGAATAAAAATTCCCCAGCCCTGCTGGAAGTTACAGGTATGCCCTGGGATTCCTGGCTTCTTACTCTTGGCTCCGTTAGTAACTTGAACCTTGACTGCAGGCAAATTATTATAAGTCTCTCCATAAAGTGGGTACTTATAACCTTGGCATTGGTCAGAGAATACTGTATCTTGGAGAGTATCCAGTGGGAGAGAACTGAACCAGCTGATCTAGGAAAACAATGAAGCGTTTCCATTTATGGGCATTTTCCTTGACTGAAGTACAAAGACCTGGGTGGGTAGTTGGTTTTGGTTTTTTGCTTGCATAATTTTAAGCTCTGAATTCTTATGCAAATATTAACATAATTAATTAATGACAAGGAGATCTTTAAAGGGAAAGAATTTCTCTAGCCTTAGTAGTACTGCCTCTTACTGGCTGGTCCTTTAAAATCTTGTGCTTCAGTTAAAAAAAAAATCCCAAGGGAATTTGAAAGTGGGTGGCATTCCATGCTTTCTCTTTAAAAGCTAACTAAGGTAACCATGGATCTTTAAAGTAAAAATCAATATGTTACTGGTAATTTTCTTTTGAAGGTTTTGGGGAGAGAGGAGCATTATGAAATTCATTAAACTGCACTGCAAAAGTGCTGTCCCTTGGATGAAAAAAATAGAACCTGGTTGTGACCATCTGGCTAAATTTGATATACTCTTTTAAAAATGAGCTGTGCATAGCAGAAATGCAGAGCTTTCTATGCAATCTGAGGACCATGGATCTGGAGAGAAAAGGAAACTCAGAGGCCAACCACAGGTGGCTGGACTCTGGAGTCAGTGCTCTTCCCCATATACTACCCTGCCAAGTCCAGAATCTTAAAAAAAAAAAAAAAAAAAAAAAAGGACCGCTCCCAGGGAGATATCTGGGAAACAAACAAAGCTGGACAAAGGGGGTTTTCAGAGCTGTCCATAATTCATCCTGGCCACACCTTTCAGAAATACCCAAATGCTTTCCTTGCTTTCTTTTTAGGAGAACTGCTGAACTGTTAAAGTATCCCAGTCAGCACTTGAATTCCACATAATCTCCATATGAATGTCCAAACATTCTAAAAGATTAGAAAGAAAATCCATGTGTTGATTTCTAAAAACAAGAGGCAGTTTAAATTCTGAGCCCCAAGGAGAGAGACTGAGAGAGAGAGAGAGAGAGAGAGTCAGAGACAGAGACCGAGACCAAGACTGAGACCACAGATTGATTGCGCAGAGATTCAGTTCCAGTGGACAGAAGCTGCTCCTTTCAGGGCCCCTCTGTGATTCTTGGGTGGTATTATTATATACCTGCATAGCTACCTGGGTGGCATTTATACATATGGCCCCAAAACTGTCATGGGGGGCTTATCTAAAGAGAAGTAACAGATTTAGATGAATTCATAGTGGAATCTAGGAGCTGTCTCAGAGACAAAGGTGTATTTTTATAGACGAATTTGAGCTGTGCTTTGGAATTGAAGAATTTTGTTTCTCAGATGTATTTCAAATTCATGAATCATTTATAAAGCACCAGGAAGGAAGGAAATAAGCATTTATTAAGTGCCTATGTGTGCCCAAATCACTCTGGCCCTCATTGATTGGCCAACAATAGGTCCCAGGCCAAGTCCCACCTGGTCATTGCTTGGACTCTGATGGCTCACAGTGAATATAAATAGCAGCTGTTTCTGTTTTGACCAGAAACCCCATTTAGATTGATTTTTTTAACTAGGTAAGGAGACCATTCTCTGCCTCATTTCTTACCTAACCTTAATCACTGAATGAGTGTTGCCTCAGTCAAAATGAGACCTGTAAAAGATCTTAGCTTAAAGAGGCCAAGGTCTCTCACTGCATCCAGGACCATCTCTAGTCTTCCTGATCTACATCTGGCCACTGGACCCAGAAGACTCAGGAGGAGTGAGTGAGGCTGGTGACTTTGCACAGCCCTCCCTCACTTAAATCTAATACACTTGCCTATCATGGTATCACCTTCTTGATGTCATGGTTCTCTTTGAGACCAAAGGACAAACAACCGCATCAACAACATTTGCCAACTCCTGTACAACTGTTATCTCATTTGATCCACCTAAGTGCCTTGGAAGGTAGGTGATAAGTGACTTGCCCAGGTTCACACAGCTAGTAAGTCTTGGAACTCCAATTTTAACAGAGGTCTTCCTCATTCTAGACCCAGCACTCTATTGACTGTACCATCTAACTAATGCCACTACAAGGCATTATGTTAGCACCCCAGATACACAAAGGTAAAAAAATTAAACAGCTCCCTCAAGAAGCATATATGTTCCACAGGGAAGATACAACATTTACATAGATAAGGAAATGTAAAGTACATGCAGTGTAATACAAAATAATTTTAAGAGGGAAATAGCATTAACAACTGGTAGATCACCTGGATTTAGGAAAATTTCTTGCAGGATGTGCCCCTATGCCATAAAGGAAAGGAGGCATTCTACAAGGCAGAGGTGATTTACATCTAGATGTGGGGTGGGGTGGGGTGGGGTGGGGGGACAAACCAACCAGATCCCTTGGGGTTTTATGGAAAGGCAAATGGATTTGCTTTTTATCTTCTGGGACACAATTGATAATTAAAGTAAATTAATATTATAGAATGTCTTCCCATTACCTTTTTTCTTAAGGAGCCCAGATTTGTAATGGTAAATGTAAAAATGATTGAGAGAAAATAATCTGAATGGATATGCATTTATTAGTATTTTCTATGTGCAAAGAACAGTTCTGAGTATTAATGATACAAATAGAAAAGCAAGATAGTCCCTGACCTTAAGGAGATTATATTCTAAAGAGGGAAGCCATCATTAAAGGGAGATAAAAACAGGGTTGGAGAAATTAAGGTACAAGGCCAGAAATCTGGAACAGGATTGGAAAGTTAATGAAGAGTGGGTTGGGCCCCTCCACAAAATGGAGGCCCCAAGGGGAACTCACCAATGGGACAAGTGGGGTCCTATGGAGGGATGCTCCAGGTGGAGAGAGGGATGATTAGATTTTCTAGGTGCTATGGGAAGTTCCAGGATGAGATAGTGGCAGAGGCATGGTCTTGAAGTCCAGAAGTCAGGAACCAGACTTTCTTAAAGTAGTAAATATACTTTGTCTTGCTGTGCCAGAGCTAGATGGGCTACATCTGCTTCTCAGTACCAGTACTCAGTACTCCTATAGTACTTGGAAGGTTTGTAAGGTGTTTTTTTCTATAAAGCCCTTGGCTTGAGCCCCCACTGGTTCTGTTCCTTTCACTGTTGGGTACTGGTGGATAATGAATGCCCTGGTTTCATTTAATCACTTTACATCAAGCAGATTTTACAAAAAGATGTTTTTTTCAAGGATATGGCATGAACAAATCTACAAATATTCCCCAACCCCAAATACCTTTAGAACACACTCTCTCCTATATCTGTGAGGAGAATAGGGGCAAAACATAGAATATTCCCACCAAGTTCATGTCCAGATTCAACATGACTACTCAGTTAATCTTCCTCTTACTATATGCTGGTCTGGGTCCAGAAGGTCCCTCCTGAAGGTTAGTGACCTTTGCTCCTTGGGGCATCAATGCTGTGCTGTTCATTTTATCCTCACTGTTGTTCCTACCCTGGAAGGTAGGTGCTATTATTGTTCTCATTTGCACTTGAGGAACTTGAGGTTAACAGAGGTTAAGTGACTAGCCCAAGGTCATATAGCTAGTATATATCTGAACCAAATTTGAACTCAGGTCTTCCTGACCACAGGTCTAGCTCTTTGACCACTGCCAGAAAAGAAGGTTTTCGTTTGTTTGAATTCTGGAGTTCAGAGCAGGAGAAAAACTTTAGGGGCAGGGGGCATATACTTTCTGTATCTCCCTTGATGGAGCTTGGTTTTCAAGTCTTAAAAAGAAAGATGGTACAGGAGTGTTACAGCCCATTTGCCAGTCACTGTAGCAGTGAGATTATCCCATCCCAGGTCTGAGGGCTTGGGTCAGTTATTCTGAAGATCTGGGGGAAAACTCAGTCCACAACATCTTCAAGATATAGAATTTTTGAAGCAAAGAGGACCTGAGAGATTATTTCACAAAATCTCAGAGTTGAAAGGGAGCCTAGAGTGTGTCTAATCCAAGGAATTCCTTTTACAATATTCCTAATGATTGGTCATCTATCCTCTCCTTGAAGATTTCCAGGGAAGGGCAAGCCCATTGCCCTTGGCACTGGCCCATATCACTTTGGGATAGTTGTAATTAGGAGGAAGCCAAAATCTGCCTTTCTGAAACTTCCACTCATTGCTCCTACTTCTGCTTTCTGAAGCCAAGCAAGCCAGATCTAGTCTTTCTTTCATGGGGTTGAAGACAACTATCCTTTCCTCCCCCTCCCCCTTCCAGTCCTGGTGAACTATCCCCTTACGCTTCAAGTGATTCTCCTGTGACATTGTCTCATGCACTCGTGCTCTTCTGGACTTGATCTAGCTTCTCAATCTCCTTCCTAAAATGTGATGGTTAGAACTGAATGTAGTACTTTAGATGTGGTTAGACAAGTGTAGAATACAAGGAGATTCTCAGCTCTCTCCTTCCGGACATAATCCTAGGATGTAGCCTGAGACAGAGTTGGCATTTTTGTCTGCCATGTCACACTGTTGACTCATGTTGAGTCTGTAGGCCACTAAAAAACCCAGGGTTTTTGGTTCATTTATTTATTTATATTACCTGCCCTGTTTTTATAAAAGCCACTGATTTTCTTGAACCCAAACATGGGACGTATTGATGCCTTCATTTCATGTTTGAGGAAACTGAGACGGACCAGAGAAGTAGCTGGTCTAAGGTCACGCTGACTTGCTAAGTGAGCCAGTGAGTGAACTGGGATTAATAGAATTCAGGTTTCATGATTCTCAGGCCAGTGATCCCCCTACTACACCATAGTAATGAAGAGACATGGTCCACAGCTTCCAAGTGCTTATCACTAAGCTACCAATGTCAGATCCAGGAGACAGCTGGCAGACACTTACAGTTCTCTTGAGAAAGATAAAAAGTGCCATTCAGGCCTAAAAAGAAAAGTCACTGCTGTCACCAATCCTATAGAACACCATAGAATCTTAGAACCATAGACTATTGGAATTGAATGGGCCCTTAAGGGCTGAACCCCTTTATTATCCAGACAAAGAAGCCAAGTGTCACAAAAGTGAAATGGTGGCAGCAATATGGATGGAGACAAAGGGGTGATAGGGTCACCGGTGTAGGACTGGAGGGGATCTTAGAGGTTTTCTAGTAGAACCCATTCATTTTATAGATGAGAGAACGAAGGCCTTGAAAGTTTAAGTGACTTCCCCAAGGTCACATAAGGAGGTAAGCAGAAAACCCAAGTCAAATCAGTAAGCATTTATCAAGCAACTACTGTTTGCCAGACACCGGGTTAAGCTAGACACTGAGGATACAAAAAAAAAGAAAAATCCACCGGACAAAAGCTTACAGCATAATGGGGGGAGGCAACATGCTAAAGCCATGTCAGGTCATCAGACTCCAAATCCAACTCCCTTTCCTTCTGGCTTGTCTCTGTGTATTTTCCTGTCAGCCTACGGGTTGATTTAGTTCTGGGTTTTTTATGGTTTGGGTGGTGGGGAGAGGTTCTTTAGACTAGAGGTTCTTAACCTTTTTTGAATAATTGTTCCCTTTGGCAGTTTGATGAAACTTACAGACTCCTCAGAATACTGCTGTCAAATGTATAAAATAAAAAACATAGATTTAAAAAGGAAACTGATTATATTGAGATAATTATCTATAGTATATACATATATATCAGTTTATGGACTCCAGGTGAATAATCCCTACTCCAGTCTTATCAGTGATTACCAAATGGGAACTCTGGCTCACATATCATTAGCCTTGTACCTCAATGGAGTGGCAGGCCTGACATCATCTCTCTCTAATGTTTCTTCCCAGCTGTGATCCAGGGCCTTTCTGGTATATTTCTGACTTTGTCCCAGACTCCAACCTGGAGAGATCCTTTACTCCCACTCCTCACTCAGGACTAGACCCTGAAAGTGACCTGGCCCCCTGAACAAAGCAGTATTTGCGGGGAGCTCCTGGGTTTTGTATTGGAGCAGTAATTCCTGTGATTTGAAGAGGAGAGGCCTGGGGAGCTGACACCCTCAAACGGGAAGCACCCAGGACTGCAGCCTCTTCCCTCCTTCCCTCTCCTCCCTGAGCCCTGTCCAGGTGTGTTCTATTTTTGTGGTTTGAGGAGGAGCATGGCAGCGGGGTTTAAGGAACTTCTACGTCTGTGTGTGTGTGTGAGTGAGTGTGTGGATGTATGTATGTTTGTCTGCCTCCTGAGGGCTGGGCCTCCTTATTCACAAGGTGAGTCACATTATGAAACACACTCTCTCTTCCTGTCAGGACTGAGTCAGGTAGAGGAGTCGATATAACCACCTGATCGGGGAAAAGGAAGACACAGCAGAAACCTGAGTGCACATCACGGAGAGGCTGCGGCCAGCACCCCAAGCGAACAACGTTGGCTTCCCTGCTGTCCCCGCTGGGTCCAGGAGGCCTCCTTTGGGTCAGGGGCAGCCCGGAGTCCTCCCTTCCTCCCTCCTTCCCTCTCTCGGGATGTCTCTGCTCTGGCTGACCTGCCTCTGCTTTTCTTTCCTCCTGCCTGCAGCCCTAGGCACCTCTAGGAAGGACGGTGAGTTACGAGAGCAGGTAAAGGTTTAGTTGAATTGAAACTGGAGGTGGGGGAAAATTTCTTTTTCCTACCTGAGACAGATGCACCCCCAAAGCTTCTAAATGTCTCAGGACCCTTTTGGGGACAGACTTCTTTGCTCCCTATTCAGGGATTTCCCTAGTGTTCTACTTGGAAGGAGAGAGAAACTAACATACTAGGGTGTGATTTAAAAATAGGAATCCAGTCCAATCCAATCCAAACCAAATGAAGGTTTCCTTCTTTTTCACAAGTTTCTTGGATCTAGGGTCCCCAGTTTAATCAGTAACTTGCTGGTATGTAAATTGTTTTCATTATAGATTTTTTTATTTGGAAAGGATTTCGGTGGGAATATTTTCAGTGGGTGTGAACCCTGAAAAGATTAAGGAAAACTTTTCAAGAACCTTTCTGGAACTTAAATGCCTTGTTTAGGGCAGAAAATTCGACTTCAGAATAATAACAACAGTACCTTACATTTGCATCATGCTTTCTGCTTTTCAAAGGGCTTTCACACACGCCTAGAAACTCATATTATGGTTGTGTCCATCATGACAACATATAACGGGGTTTTTATCGTCAGTAGGGAGGTTGACTGTTAGTAACTGAATACATAATTGCACAGGTTGGCGTGACATTGTCTATTTGTGTTTCAAGCCTCAGCTCTGACAATTATTGACTAGCCCTATGAGGTCAGGTTAGTAATTTAACCTCTCTGAGACTTATTTGTAAAAATAGAGACCATAATACTGAGGCTACCAAGTTTACCAGTTCTTGTATGGAAAATGCTTGGGCAACTTTTAAGTGCTATGTGGCTGCTGATTACTTACTACTGTCCTCATAGCTAACATTTATTTAGTATTCCTACAACTCTGGAAGGTAGGCTGCTATCATTATCTCCACTTTACAGACAAGAAAACCGGGTCAGAGAGGGTCACATAGCTAGTATCTGAGAGTAGATCTGAACTCAGGTCTTCCTGACTCCAGGCTCAGCCCTCTGTCCACCGTGTATGATATGAATGCTGGGGTGGCATTTTTCATAGTTTCAGAAAAGTCTGGAGGGACACATAAAAGTTAAGTGTCTGATGTAGTATTTGAAGGATGATCTTCCCAATTCCAGTTCCATGTTTCCTCCTTGTACTCTAGCGTAGTGTGGTAACTAAAGACCAACTCATCATCTTTGGAAAGCTAAAAATGACTTGTATTGGAGTGGTTTAGTGGACCATTAGAAAAGTGTATTGTTTCCCTTGAGACTGGGATAAAGGCTCTCATCTCTGTGGAGGACATTTTTGAGTGTCAGGACTCATGGACCTTTAGGCATCATCTGGTTTGATCCTTTTATTTTACATTTGAAGAGTCAACAGCCCAGAGAGTTAAGTGACTTGTCCAAAGTAATATAGCTAGTTAATGGCAGAGGATCAGGTCTTCCACTATATCTAACTATTCCTCTATCAAAAGTGACTGATGGAAGAGAAAATTATTTTCATTTGATCTTCAAACACATAGGATTTGATAGTTATATATGTGTAATTTTTGTCCACTTTGCTTTATCATTCCGTATGTGGTTTGTACTTTTGTCTACTTTGCTATACTGTTCTTTGTGTATTTTTGTAAGAAAGGGCCAGAGTAACTGCCTATGTAACCCTGGGCAAGTTGCTTAACTTCTCTGGGTCTCAGTTCCCTCGTCTATAAAATGAAGGAATTGGACCAAATGATGCCCTGAGGTTTCTCTCAGCTTGTGAGCTAGTAATGTGGATTGCAGGTAATCAATAGAATATTTTTGCCAAAAAAAATGATGTGGGATCATAGATTTAGAACTGGAAGGAATCTTAGAGATGAAGTTCATTACACAAGTTCATGACACAATGAAGAAACTGAGGCCCAGAGAACTGAAATGACTTGCCCAAGTGACATTAGCATAACAAGTGGCAGAGGCTGGATCTGAACCAGGCCCTTCTGATTGCAAACCCAGTGTTCTTTCTTTTTCCAAAAGGACAGAGCTAGTGACTTTGTATATTGTCAAGATTTGGTGGACTTTTAACATTTCCATCCTGGAACCTAATGCAGAAAATGGAAATAGAACTGATGTCCAGTTTCATCTCATTTCCTTTACTATTTGTACTTTGGGGTCCAGTGAGAAGGGGGAGAAGGACAGATGTGGCATGAAAGAGGGACAACAGTGCCTGTCTCATGGTAGTACCACTAGAATATCTTAGTGTCTCCATTGGGAAGTATAGATTTCCCACTTCTCTCTAGGATTGACCAATTCCTTCTAGGAGGTACAAGATGCCCCACCCTCACCCTATGTGATATTATTCCCAATGGGCTATTTGCCCTGCTTGTCTGATTGGACTACTTACTTTAAATACCTATAACCTCAACTGCAGGGACATTCCTGCCAGAGATGTAGATACACAGCAGCATGGGGCAGCATTCCCCATTAATTGTTAACCAATCAGAGTTGATTAAAATGATTAAAATGATTAATTAACCAGAAACTACATCTCTCCAACTTTTAAAATGTCATAGCATGTAGTCATTATTTCGTGTTGTGTCCTCTATTGGAGTGTGGGCTCCTTGAGGCAAAGGCTGGTTTTGCCTTTCTTTATTTCCCTAGTGCTTAGCAGAGTAACTGACATGCAGTAGGCACTTAATAAATGACTATTGGCCGTCAACACAAAAAAAATTTAAATATAATTTTTACTTGTATTGTTTACATTGCTGGTACCCCATCCACTTATCTACCTGCGGGCCAGTGACCCTCACAAAGACAAATTTGTTCCTTTGACTTAGAATAAGACTTTCAAGAATTTTCCAGATGTTTGAGTCACCTCTGTTCTTTTGAAGGCCTTGGTTACAGATGAGTGAATTTACATGTGTACATGTTGCTTCCCGCAGTGGAAGGTATACTTCTTGAATGCAAACGGTGAACAGAGTGCTGGGCTTAAAGTCAGGAAGGTCTGATTCAAATCTCACTCATTCACTTGTTATTTGGGTGACTCAGGGCAAGTCATCTAACCTCATTCAGCCTCAGTTTCCTCTCCTGTAAAATGGAGATAATAATAGCATCTATTTCACAGAGGTTGTTATGAATATGAAATGAGATAATAGATGTAAAAAACCTTAAATGATAGATAAATGATATTATTATTATGATCAATAAATACTTGATTATTAGTTGATTAAAAGTGGAGTGATACCATTCAGATTTCTCCTAGATATTATCAATCTATCTACTTATTTAAAAAAATAATTTCATTCACTTTGAACTTAAATACAAAAAGACAAAAAAAGAAACATTTCCATGCACACAGCACAACATAGAGAGGATTCAGTATACAGCTATGAATTTCCATTTTAGATTGTTCAATTAAAAAAAAACCTTTATAATAAATACTCTACATTGTTTTTAAAACTACCCTGCTTTTCTGTGCCTCCTTGTAGGTTTTATTTTGTTCTTGCTGTACATTTTTTCTCCTTCTCTCTCTCTACCCTGCCCTATAGAAGTCTACAATTAAACACACACACACACACACACACACACGTATGTATACACACACCTTTGTAAAACCATACTACAAATACTTCTATTTATCAGTTCTTTCTCTGGAGGTGGATAGCATCTTCCTTCATACCATCTACTTATTCTTTCCATTTAATAACTATTTTTAAATATACATATAAAACATTTTAAGATTTGCAAAGCACTTTACATGCCCAACATGTTTCCATCCCAGACACACAATATATTTTAAATGATTCCAAGAGAAGAAAACTTCATAGTCTCTCTTGGTATTCAATTTAAACGATGAAGAGTTCTCATTGCCAGAAAATTCTCGCTTCTGTCTCTTCCATGTGTCCATGTCTCTCTACTCACAAGGTCATCAGCCTAGCTCAGTCCCTCCTGACCTGTTGCTTGTCCTATCCCAATAACCTCTTAATTAGTCTCCCATCCATCACATGTTGCCATACACAGTTGCCAAAGTGATTTTCATAAAGCATAGATATTACCATGTCACTCCCTTGTTCAGAAAGCTCCAACTACGTCCAGGACTCACTCAAGCTTCTCTACATGGGTTTAGCTCCAGCTTACCTTCCTGGGTCTCTTACACTTTGCTCACTCACTCTCTCTGTGTTGCATCCAAACTGGCCTCTTGCTCGTCCACACAGGCAGCATTCCATCTCCAGTCTTGGCTCCTTTGGGCAGGCTGCCTCCTATGCCTGGAATATACTTCCTCCTCGCCTCCACTTTGAAGAATTCCTAGCATCCTTCAAGGCTCGTTTCAAGTTCTACTTCTCTCATGAGGCCTGTCTTGATCCCCATACTTGCTCCTTCCCACTCCCCTAAATTACATTTTGTTTATTTTGTGTGTGTGTATATGAATGTTGTATATACTCGTATAGGTTCATATTCCCCCACCCCAGTAGAAGGTAAGCTCCTTAAGGATGGGGAATATTTCATTTTTCTCTACGTATCCCCAGTGCTTACCACAAAACTCATGCTCCATAAATGTTCGTTGAATTAATCAGTAGTTCATAAAGTAAATCTTGGTTTCTACAACCACAATTTAAACAGCATTTCATCATGTTCTATCCACACACGTGTGTGTGTTCGTCCTTTGTTGCCAAAGAAGACCATGCCATCAGAGAAATGAAGACATGACTTGCACTTGACTTTGTTTTGAGTGAGGGAGGGTTATGCAGGTCACCAGCCTCACTTCTCCTTCAGAGTCATCTGAATCCAGTGACCTGATATTCCTCAGGATGACTGGAGATGACCCAGGATGAGGCAATTGGGGTAAAATGACTTGCCCAAGGTCACACAGCTAGTGAGTGTCAAGTGTCTGAGATGGGATTTGAACACAGGTCCTCCTGACTCCTGCACTGGTGCTCTATCCACTGTACCACCTAACGGTCCTCACACACATAATATCCCTATAACCATTCAGTATGAGCTACAAGCAGTGGTTGCCAGAGATACCAATCATTTTCAGAAAAATCTTTAAGCAGATAATTGAGAAAGATACGCCTAATGGATTAAGAGTTGTCCACCTGCTTTTTGTTGGTAAGTTGTCAGTATTGCAACCATCAAAAAACATTAAGAAGATAAGAGTCTGTAGACATCAACACAGAGATGATGGCTAGAGAGAAGAGTGGGATTGAGGAGTGAACTTCAGAGAATAGCCATGAATATGGAATGGGAGGAAGGAGATAAAGTGATAGACACAGAAATAGGATGGAAACTTAAAGACTTAATAAATGTTTTTTGACTGAACCAATGAAAGTAGTGCTTGAGAAGAGTTGGAATAGACTATAGTAGTGTGGAAGCCAAAGGGAAGAGAGAGTTGGTAGAGAGAGGGGATTTTCAACAGATTTAGATTTCAAAGAGAGGTCCAGAAGAACAAGAGTAAAGAAAAGGTTACTGAATTTGGTAATATTGTTTGTAATCAGAGGACTTTAAGAAAGTTTCCAGAGCATGATGGAGATAGAAGCCTGATTGTGGAGGGCTGAGGAAGACACAGAGAGAGAGGAAACAGACAGCAGACACATCCCTTAGATTTACTAAGTTGGGCTTGGAAACATTTCTAGACATCTCTACAGACTTTAACATTTGGCATGGAGTGTACGTAGGCTTCAGAGCTGGAAGGAACCTCAGTGATAATTGTCTTTTCTCTCTTGAGAGTGGTTCTTTTTGAGGGGTCCATGAACTTTGTTTTGTTTTAAATTTTGATAGCTGTATTTCAATATAATTTGTTTCTTTTGCAATCCTATTTATTTCACTTTATGTATTTAAAACATGGTTCACCAGACTCTGTCAATAGGGTTCATAACACAAACAAGATGAAGAATCCTTGCTCTAGGATCTTATGGTCCCAAATGGGCTACTTTGGAACAGGTACATTGATAAACAGGGGAACAAAATCATGGGCATGGAGACTGGCCAAGGGAACCTCATAGGAGACCCAGAAGACAGTGAGAACCTGAAAATCATGGAGAAAAGAGGGGGATGTGGTAGGGTGTGGTGAGGGGTTGAGGGGAAAGTAAACTTTGTTGGGAGTGTTGAAGAGGCAAAATAAGAGTCTTGTATTTGAAAGTAGGTTCAAAATATGATGAATATACTGAAGGGACATTGAAATAGTGGAACACTTCTATAGGAGGGTGACTGGGATGACATAGGATGGTGAAGGCACTTGAAATCATGTGGCAGAAGAACCAATTGAAGGTTCTGGGATAGATAAGGTTTGGGGGTAGATTGGGGGGAGGGGTGGCATGTGTGGACATCAGAACTGTTTTAGTTTATTTGAATGGCTGCCATGGGACAAAAGGATTGTTAGGGTTCCGTTTGGCCTGAGAGGGGAGAACAAGGAGGAGGTAAAAGCAGATTTTGGTTCTAAAGTTTCTAGCATTTAAAGGGGACTAGATAACCTTCCAGGCAGCTAGGTGGATCAGTGGATAGAGCGCTGGACCTCCTGTAGTCAGGATAATCTGAGTTTGAATTCATCACTTAACATTTACTAACTGTGTGACTGTTTGCTTCAGTTTCTTCATTTGTAAAATGGGGATAATCATAGCACCTACCTCCCAGAGTTGTTGTGAAGATCAAATGAGGTATCAACAGTAAAACACTTAGCACAGTGCCTGGCACACTGTAGACACTATGTAAATACTAGCCATCATCATTTTATTATTATTGTTGTTGTCATCATAATTATCTGGAAAAAGGGGATAATAATAGTGTCTATCTTTCCAGGGTTGTTGTGAAATCAAATGAGATATAACTTTGCAAGTTTCAAAATGTAATCTAAATTTTAGTTATTATTATGATGGTTGCTTCAAGCAATAAAATGTCATGATATATTAATCCATAGGGGGCAAATTTACTAAAAATTAGAACCATTCCAAAGTAGAATGAGCTGCCCCCATCCCTGGGGAGACTTTTAGTAGACTGAGAGATTGTTTGTCAGCAGTATTGCAGAGGAGATCCCTACTTGGTTACAGAATGGATCCAATGATGTTTGAGATCCCTGACAACTCAGATCCTTTAATTTAAAGAGTATATATTGATATGCTCTTTACAGACATGCTGATATCAGTATGTGCCCACTTGCTTCAAATTTCAGCAATAACATTTTTGTCCCCTGTAGCCCTTCCTGAGCCCCACCTCACCCCTCCAAGAGGGAAGACTTGGGGACTCTTTGCCAAGGGCTGAGGGATTGGACAGGGTAAAATTCTTTTCCCCCCACTGGAAGAAATGCAAGGTCTGAACAGATTGGAATTCCCAAGTTGGATAGCATTTCATCTCTCTGCCTTCCTGTCTCTCTCATTAGACATGACCTTGTCTAAGCTAGAGATAGGATGAGGCTAGGATGGGAGCTGGCTATGAGTAGATAGGTCCATAGATTGAGTTAAACCCTTCTAATAAGTAAACAGCTCAAGGAAATGTGGAAGAATGTTGTCATTGGGTACAGCTGTGTTTATGGTAAAGTCTGGACAATCAAAATCAGGTTAGCAGGCGAAGATGGAAACTTTTCTCCCACTTTAATTTGTAATGGTTCTTGAACAGTGGAAAAATTTCCTTTGAGATTGGATTTTTTTTTACAACTAAACTCAACTCCTCTGTTACAGAGTAATAAGGAAATAGGCATGTCTTAGACTCTAGCATCCTCTTTTTTTAAAGTCATGAATGAAGTTTATTAGATCATTCTACCATTATCCTCCTGTGGACTAATATAGCCTCCAGATAAATGACATAATGAACAGTTGAGATCCAACCGAAGACAAAAATTTAGGTCATTCCTCTGGGTGTGTGATTCCATGTCTGGTGGTGATTCCTTGAACCACATGATTGTGTTCATATCTTAGTTCTGGAAGAAGGTTCAGAAATGGGCTGGCTTTGGATTTAGAGGACCTCCTTATTAGCTGTGTGAAACTGGGAAGGTCCCCTAAGCTCCTTGGACCTTGGTTCCCTCTTTTGTAGTGTTAAGGGACTGGACAGGATAACCCCTAAGATTTCTTCTATCTTCAAAATTATGACCTTTTCACTGTCTGATTCCTCACCCCAAGTTGGAATCATTATAAAAAGTAGAATCTTTACTTTGCAGATAAGTCCCATTAACCCGAAAGATATAATCTCTTTGCATCTTGATATCTCAGCATCTTTTGAGACTGTTGACCCCCCTCTCCTACTGGATACTTTTCTCTTTACTGGGTTTTCATGACAACTCATTTCTCCTGTCAGACAGTTAGTAAGTATTTATTAAGTGCTTATTATGTGGTAGGCATTGTGATAAACTCTCTTCCTCTTTGCTACCTGATGACTCCTCCTTCTTTGTCTCCTTTGCTGATTTATCACCTGTGTTGTTGTTCAGTAGAGTCTGACTCTTTGTGATCCCATTTGGGGTTTCCTTGGCAAAGATACTGGAGGAGTTTGCCATTTCTTTCTCCAACTCATTGTACAGATTGGAGAATTGAGTCAAACAGGATTAAATGACTTGTGTGGGGTCATAGAACTAATAAATGCCCAAGGCGGGAGTTGAACCTGGGTCTTCCTGACTCCAGGTCTAGCACTCTCTTTACTTCACCACCTATCTGCCCCCTTGCACTAGAATGCCTAGAATGAACTTCTCCCTCATCCCCACCTCTTTAAATTCCTGGTTTCCTTTAAGACTTAACCCAAGGGCCACCTCTACTGGAAGCCTTTCTTGATCTCTTCAGTTGCTGGTGCCCTGAGTTCTGGAGATGCAAAATCAAAACAAAACATCTCTTTCCCTCAAAGAGTTCACATTCTTTTAAGGGAAAATGACAAATACAGTACATTTATAAGTAAATAAAAAATAATTTCAAGGGGGAGAACCCAGATCTAATATGAAGTGCAGTTTGTTAACAATGGAACATGGATTGCAGAGGACACAGTGGACGTGTAGAGAAGACGAGAAAGGGGACAATGGAGGGATGAGGCTGAGGATGTCAGGAATAGTGTGTAGGCAAGGTGTCTTCAGCCTAGGCAGCCTTAATCACAGAGTCTCTAAGTGGGGCTGTATGGCAGCAGATTATCAAGATGTTCACAGCTGCAAAGGTAAAGTTAATTTGACAACACCTTCAGAGAAAGAGGTAGAAAGGAAAGTCCTTTATGGAAGAGCAGATGTATTTCCAGTCCTTGGGGGCATCCCTCTACCTAACATTCAAAAGAGACCCTGAAGCCCTGGGGAACATGTTGGTTATGGGAAGACTGAGGTAAGATTGAGAAGATCAGTATAGTCCGAAGTTTCACGGCATTGCTGAGTAGATTATCTCAAGGGGGTCTCTGTTCCTGGACTGGTGGCTGTTATTGAGTGGGTGGTGTGGCAGGGAAGATATCCAGTCCCTGGCCCTGATGACCAACCATGGGGCATGACCAGTCTGGGACTCTCCATGCCTTACTTATTCCCTTCCCTCCCTCTTGTCCTCTGGTACTCAATCCCTACTGTCTTATTGAACAAAAAATCATTCCATTTCCATGTCTTTGTGTAGTGATTTTTTGGGGAAAAAATTATCTGGAAGTCAACCTTTCTGGTCAGGAACTTTTTTGAATTGAACTGGTACAATCTCTCCACCAAGTCTGTACTCAAAGCTTTTTCAACTTGATAGACTTTGTTAAGGGTTTTGCTTTGCTGGTACCATCTTTGAGAACCTCAAATCATCTCCATCCTGTGGTGAGGCATTAATGTAAGGCTTTAGTGGAGGGTGAGTCCTTAAAGGAGGTACAAGGTACAAATAGTGCAAAAGAGGCACAGATTCCTTTAAAGGAGGGGGAATAGAGATGGTTTTCTGGAGATGACATTTGAACTAGGCCACTTAGGATATTTAGACTTTTCCTGGCAGACACTAGAGAGAAAGAGGAAAGGTAAGAGTTAACTATTCATGGTAGAAGGAATAGCATGAGCAGAGAAACAAGAAGAAAGTCTGGAGTGAGTCTGGGGAATGGCAAATAGACCAGTTAGCTAGAATATAGAATATAAGCTCCTTGAGGGCAGGGATTATTTCATTTTGTCTTTGTATCCCCAACACCTAACACAGTGCCAGGCGTATGGTAGAAGCTTAATATATGCTTATTGACTAGTCGGTTGAATGGAGCATCCCTGACAGATGGCTTAAATATCTTTAAGAAAGGTTGTTGAATGGTGGAACACATCTAGAAATTCTGGAGCAAGAATTCCGGCAACCTCTCTTTTGACTCAGAGACAGGGGGAAAATCCCACTATAATATCATCTTCTCTGCTTATTCTTACTATTTATGTAAAATTGTATTTTAATCCATTTTTAAGTTTTCACAAGATGTTGATCCAACCAAAGAAAACTGACTTTCTCTGAAGCTAGGGCATCAAAACCCCAGTTATTCAGACACTTTTGTAGAATTAACATGGTAACCTTCTAAAGAACCGCTTCTCTCTACCCACCCCCCAAAACAGTGCTTTTAAAGAGCTCAAAACATAAAAGGTCAATGTCAAGCATGAAACCTGCTTGGTGATGGAGGATGTTGACCAGAGAATGACCACAAATGATCATGTCTCCTCCCTTGTTTGCTTATGTTTGTGGGGAGGGAACAATCATCCCTAAAATAGACCCAGTGACTCAGTCCTTAATGAGCAATTGAGGGACAGTGATATATGTTTCCAGATCAGGGCATTGTCCTCAAGAAGTACACAGTCCAACAGGGAGCATGACATTCATTTCAACCAACATTTATTAAGGACTTACTATATGCAAAGAAGGCACTGTGCTAGACTTAGCAAAAACAGTGACAAAAATGAAGTTGTCCCTTTCCTCAAGGAGACTATATTCTACTGATGGGATGCACAGTTAGGCAAATACACCAAAATGTAATCTAATACTAAATTAATTTAACACTAAAAGGACCAAACATGTCAATTAACACAAAAATTTGCTTGATCCTTGAAGGTATTCTTAAATTCTGGTCTTTCTATTAAGTAGCAAAGCTTGGATTTTTCTCCCAGGACATCTATTTCCCAAGCCAGTCCTCTTTATTCTATATTTCACCGGTAAAATGGAACCAGATTATACAGGGCCTTATATGCCTTGCTTAGGAGTTAAAAAATGTTTTGGTTTTGACATGATCAGAGCTGTGTTTTATGTGTCCTGGTATTTTTCAGACCCTAGTAAGTTTGGCAGCTGATGTCCCAGCCTCAGTTCCCTATGTGGTAAGCTTTACACATACCAGCTCCTGTTTCAAGTCGCTCCCATTTCCGCTTCTGGGCCAGAAGGGTCTCCGCATTTGAAGATTCCACTTCACAGTCAATTAGACCTGGCCAGGTAGAGACAAGTGGTAGCAACTTCAATGTTTCCACCTTTACTTGAGACAGTGAAGTTAATCTAACCAAAGAAAAAGATAGAATCCTCAAACATGGAACTGTTCTTCAACCAGGAACAGAAATGGGAGGGACACATTGTGGCAGGAGCAAGCTTGTGTAAGTAAGGTGTATTCCCCTTGCTTACTCTCACTTCCTGGTTGGAGATATTAAGTTCAAATACCATTTTTTAAAAAGCCCTGATTGTTTCTATTTATAGACATGGCCTAACTCCATGGTAGCTTCCTAGTGTACTACAGTAGGCAATACTGTAAGGAACCATCTCTTTCAGATGGCTGCCTAGTTTATTTTTAAAATGATGATCACCAAACTCCACTGTTACATGCTTATTATGACATAAGTGAAAATATCTATATACATTCAAATGAACTTATCAGGTTACCCTCTACTCAATAAATTTCAGTGGCTCTCCGTTTTGTATGGGAGCAAATATAAAATCTTCTGTTTGGCTTTTAAAGTTCTCGCTAACCTGCCCCCTTCTCCCCACCTCTAGTCTTTATCCTCCTACAGACTGATCCAGTGTCACTGGTCTCCTTGCTGTTTCTAACACATGATGGATACTTTATGGCCCACCTCTGCATTTTCTTTGGCCGTCCCCCATGCCTGGAATGCTCTCTCTCCTCAGCTCCAGCTCCTGGCTTCCTTCAAGTCTCAGCTAAAGTTCTACCTTTTGTAAGAAGCCTTTCCCAGTCCTCCTTAATCTAAAGAATCTCCAGTTTATCCTCTCTCTACCTTGTTTGTGCATAGTTGTTTGCATGTTGTCTTCCCTCATTACACTGTGAACAAACACAATCCTGTGAACTCCTTGAGAGCAGGGACTGGTTTTTGCTTAGTTTAGAACTTAGCATAATGCCTGGCATATTTGTTGAGTTGTTTTAGCCTTATCTGTCTTTGTGACCCCATTTTCTTTTCTTTTCTTTTTTTTTTTTTTTGGCAAAGATACTGGAGTGGTTTGCCTTTTCCTTCTCCAACTCATTTTACCAATGAGAAAATTGAGGCAAACAGGATTAAATGTATTGCTCAGGGTCACAAAGCTAGTAACTGTCTGAGGACAGATTTGAACTCTGGAAGACGAGTCTTCCTGACTCCAGGCCTGGTACTCTATCCATTGTACTACCTAGCTGCCTGCCTGGCACATAGTAGGTGCTTATTGCTTGTTGACTTGTTGCATTGACCTGAGATATCCCTTCCTATGTTTAAAGAATTGGCAGTTCAGCCGAGTACACCCATCAATATGTGCCCCAGTCTTCTGTAGTAGCTTTAGAGACTTCGAGCCTGTCACAAAAGTCACAGTCCCTGACTTGTAAAGCTGAAAACAAAAGACTTTGATTACTGGTGATTTTAACTCATATTTAATTTGTTAATTAAAGAAAAGTGTAAGATCTAACTACAGGTATGGGAGTGGGATTAGGAAGAAGACCCAGAAGGGAAGTGATGTTTAAGGGAAAGAATTCTTTTGGCTCTCAGTCACTGGAGAAAAGGGGATATCACAGGACCTTTGCTAGGCCTCAGATGTGATGATCTTTAGGTCACAGCAAAAGGAGGAAGGGGGTTGACGATCCTGTGAGAGGCTACCCTCTAGGCCTCGGCACACTTAGGTTATGGCAAGATCTCATCATTCCTTATTTGGTATTTGGTGGATACTTGGGTTGTGCCCTCTACATATCAACACTGCTCAATGATGCAGGTGATGACCAGCCGTTTCAGAGTGATCACTGCATCATAGATTTAGAGTTGGAAGGGACCTTAGAAGACGTCAGATGCAACCCTCATTTTTACAGATGTAGAAACTGAGTCTGGGAAAGGTTAAGTGACTCTGAACTTAGGTTATTGTGACTCCAAGCCTAGGTCTCTATTTTACTACCTAGCTATCTGCTCAGGTGCTCAGGTGATGCCATTAGTTTCCCATCTGTGGGTGGGTCATGGGCAGGGAGGTGTCAGGAATTGGCCAGAGAGACCTGACTGAGTAAAGCATGGACTATGAATTTCCAGTGTAGGACAGTACAGATATGAGGTACCAGTAAAGGGACAAGGTATATTTGCCAGGGGCGAGAAAGGAAGCATGTCTAGAGTAAAGTCATCCTGTCTGCTATAATCCTTATAAATCACACACCACACACATACGCCTTCCCCAACACATTTTTTTTAAACCTGCACATTTGCAAATTTTTTAGTGACAGTAAGAACTCAATTCATTATTCATGATTTGTCTCCTTTCAGAGTGAAAACCATCATCATCTTTGAAAAGAAATATATGGTACTAGAGAGTTAGATAGAAAACGCTTAAGGAGAAAGATTTGTTTGCTTGGTAAAATGTCAAAAATGATTAAGGATGAAGTAAATTATTTATAACAAGTTTTTTTTAAAAAAATGTGTGAATATGTTCTGATGATTCGATTATTTTGTACAAATTTTCTTCTTGAAACTTAAAAACACTGAAATGAAAATAAAGTAAAAATCAAACCCCTCCCCTCTTTATGTTCTTCATTAACAAGTATCTCTCCTCTTAACCTCTACATTACTTGTCACTTCCAAATGGTATGGAATTCTGTCTCTCCTTTATTCTAATTTTAAAAAATTAATGTTTGTTGATATAAATTTCTTTTATAACATCTCAATTTCCCTTTGTCAACTTCTTCCTAGGGCAGTAGGTGGCAAGTGGCTAGAGTGCTGAGCCTGAAGTCAAGAAGTCATCTTGCCTCAGACACTTACTCACTTTGTGTCCCTGGGCAAGTCACTTAACCTGGTTGATCTCAGTTTCCTCATATGTAAAATGAGCTGGAGAAGGAAATGGAAAGTCGCTCCAGTATCTTTGCCAAGAACACTCCCAAATAGAGTTGTGACGAGTTGGACATGACTGAACAACAGAAACTTCTTTCTCCCCTCCAAGAAAACTGTTGAATTCCAATTGCTTTTCAAATGGTACATTTTATGAATTGCTCTAAGCCATCTATAAATTTCACCCTTTGTATATCTATTCCTTGAATGCTTAGTCAGATATATTGTTTACTTAGCTACTCATTTTCCCCCATTGTGTAGAAATTCCACAGGAAACAGAGATCTGTTTCTGTAGTCAGAAATCTGGGTGTGTGTGTGTGTGTAAAGTTACACGTTCAGTCAGCCAACAAGTATTTATTAAGCACCTACTGTGTCCCAGGCGAAGTGCTCTGGATACAAAAAAAAAACCAGTCCCAGATAGATTTTAAGCTCCTTGAGGGCAGAGACTATCTTTTACCTCTTTTTGTAAACCCAGAAATGAGCACAGTGCAGTTGTTTGCTGTTCTTGTTATCATAGATGATGATGATACTGGAGTGGTTTTGCCATTGTCTTCTCCAACTCATTTTACAGATGAGGAACTGAGGCAAACAGGGCTAAGTGACTTTTCCAGGGTCACACATCCAGTAGGTGTCTGAGGTCGCATTTGAACTCAGGAAGATAAGTCTTTCTGATTTCAGGCCTGGCACTCTATCCACTGGACCTCCCAGGGTAAGTGGGAATAAATGTGTATTGATTAATTGTTCTCAAGGAGTTCAGTCTGATGGAATTGAATAACTTCATCCAAAGAAGCTATATGCAGGATAAATTGGAGGTAATTTATAGAAACAAGGTCCTAGAATTGAGAAGCATTGGGAGGGGCTTCCTACAGAAGGTTAGATTTTGGCTGGGACTTGAAGGGTATCAGAACATAGAGATGAGAAGGGAGAGCATTCTAGGCATATGGGACAGCCAGTGAAAATCTCTGGAGTTGGGAGATAGAGTATGTTGTTTCAGGAAATGAAAGGAGGTCAGTGTCACTGGATTGAAGAATGCATCTTGGGACGTAAGGTAGAAGAAAACTAGAAAATCAGGAAGGGGCTAGGTTATGAATGGCTTTAAAAGCCATAGGATTTTATATCTGATCCTGGAGGTAATAGGGAGCCACTAAAGTTTATTGAATAGGAGGAAGACCTAAGTGCATGGTCAGACTTGCACTTTAGGAAATCAGTTTGGAGCTGAATGAAGAATGGATGGAGTGGGGAGAGAACTGTGATAGGAAGACCAACCAGTAGGCTGCCCCAAAAGTTATGAGGTAATAAGGGCCTCTGCCAGGGTGGTGGCAGTGTTAGAAGATAGAAGGAGAGAAAAGCTACGATAGTAAAATTAGCAAGCTTTGGCAGATGAAATATGGGTATTGAGAGGTTGTGAGGAGTTGCTTATGACCTCTACGTTGTGAGTTTGAGTGACTTTAAAGATGGTCACTACAATAATAGGGAGTTAGGAAGACATATTCCTTATAGTGGTAACATTTTTATTTGTTTTAATTATTTTAGAACATGTTTTATTAGATGTTTTAAAGACAAAATGTGCTTTGTCTTTATGCCAGTCAATTGAGGGACTCCCTCTCATTGTAGGTATTCAATTACACATTGAATGGCCACTTGTGGCAGAGGTTCTTGGTTAGGTAAGGATAGGACTAGATGGCATCTGAGGACCCTTCTGATTCTGAGATTTTATGATGCAGTGACTCTGAATGTAAGTAAAAGGGAGATGTTTCTTTATCTCACTTCCCAGCCACCTCCCTAGGCTAGGACTGTGATCCATATCCCCTAAGCATCCAGGTGGTATAGTGGATAGAGTGTTGAACCCGAAGACAGGTAGACTTTGAGTTCCAATCATCCTCGGACACTAATTAGCTGGGCAAGTAACTTAACTTAATACTACTTACATCACCAAATTGTTGTGTGGATCAACTAAGATAATATTTATAAAATAGTGCTTCATAGTAGGTGCTTAATTAATGCTTATTTACTTCCTTCCTCTCTTTCCCTCCTACCCCCAGCACTAAGAGACTTTCTCCTTTCTTCTCCCACTCCCTTTGATTGAGCTGGTGGGAGAAGGGAGGAGGTGACTATAATAGTGGGTGCCAGCTCCACTCTCCAAAGGGCAGGAACTACCCCTGAACACAGCCATAATGAAACATAAGGACCTGCTCGGAAACAGCTTTCTAAAAACTGGAGTCTCCCTTTCAAAAGCAACATGATTAAAAATGAAAGTGGTCTGTTTTGAACTCTCTCAATGACTTCCATCAGCTTAGCGTTAAAAGATAATATTTCCCATTTTATGCCACTCAGAATTCCGCCTGAGATTAGACAGCTAAACTAGGTTGGTTTCTTTGATTAGTAAAATAGAATTCCTGCTCTGGTATTTACCCGATAGTTTGGCAGCCAACATCCAAAGCAGTTTCACCCACCCATAATTCTGATTCTGAATAAGACGCAGGAGTAAAAATGTGTTTCTCAATAAATACCACTGAAGTTGGTTAAACAGATCATCGATACAGAGCTAGGAGGGACCTCAGAGGCCACCAAGTTCCATACTCGTATTTTACACCTAAGACAGCTGAGGCCTAGGGGAGTTGTGTTCAAGGTCACTTAGATCAAAAATGTTAGACAAGAGTCCTCTCACTCCAAAATTAGTACAATTTCCACCATACTGTGCAAAAGAAGGGCAAGACACATTGGCTTACACCTCTGATCTTAAAATTAAAGGTCAGGTTAAATTAGAGAGCTTTCAGCCTCTGTTTTTCAGATCATCAAGGTAACTGAAAAAGTTGCTTAATCAAAGAAAGGAGAAAATTTCCTTTCAAAATGATTTAGCACTGGAAAATTCCAGGTAGTTAAGAGCAGATAAATATCTCTAATCATTAGGGCCACTCCTTGTGGACAAATGGTTCTTCTACCTCATTGTACTGTCTGTTGTACCTCTCCTCCTGATGCCTAAAGGAGTCAGGGCAAGTAAAGAATCAAGAGAAAGCTGAAAGGGGCAAGGGCCAGGAAGCCTGGTAAAAGCCTAGTAAAAGTTTCGAGAGGAAGCCTTCAACCATGATTTTGTGAGAATTGCAATTGAAGACAAGAGAGTCAGCTTCTGCATCTCAGATAGGGTTGGGAGGATTATTTCAGGGAGGGTAAGCAGCCAATCTCCTTCCTAAATAAGGAGAAATGTGTTTTGTCAAATGATTTCATGTTTCGATTGATCTTTCAGGAAGATTACAGGCAAACCACAGCATGACGTGGCTGCTTCTCTTATATTAACTTAAGAAAGTGGTAGTGTACTAAGCAAGCGTTCCATGTAATCTTTAGCCGGCACACACACGTTGTCAGGTTCAAACATGACATTTGAATTCCAAATGTCTGAGATAGTCCCTTAAACTGGCCAAGTACCCTACCTGCCAAGCCTGCCAGATAAATGCAAACTTATCTCACATCCTCCCTTCCCCCAGCAGAACATGATGTCCCAGCTCCAGCCTCACAGATGGATGCCTCCTCATTCCCCTCTTTCTGGAACGTTGATTACAGTTGCTAGAAGCATCTGCCTAATGTCTTTACCAAGTCCCCTTAGACTTCTCAGTTGGAAAACGTCAATTTCCCTCTCTCCACCCCTCCCACCCTGATCCTAAAATAAGCCTGTGTGGAAAGAGAACTCTCCCACTGAATGCTATCCATGCAGAGACAATGAAAACTTTGTGTGTTGGGCTGGGGAGATTTCAAGGGGAGGGGGAGGCCCTAAACTTCCAGGTGATTCCTGTACATACAGGTGCTTGCTTATTTCTTCCCAGAGTCAGTTTTGTATCAGCCAAGTTTCCACTCATAAACCAAAACATTCCCTTGAATGTATGTGAAAAAAAGTGCCCATTTCTGATCCATTGGCCTGTCCTGCTTTTATTCACTTAGGTCAACACCTAAGAAATATATAAGAAATAGAATTTAGTCACATTACCTCTATTCACTTAATTTTTTTTCCTACTCAACACACAGATCATTTTTTTCTATACTTACTGGCATTATTCAGAATGGGATAGTCTACATTACTATGTTATATCAATTAAGAAGCATTTGTTAAACATCTGTGTATACTATGGGTACAAAGACAAAAATGAAATAGTCATTGGCCTCAAGGAACTAACATTCCATGTGGGAAAAAACCCACATGTATACGTGTAAGTATATTCAAAATCTGTACAATGTAATTTCTGGAGGGAGGTGCCTGTAAGATGGTGAGGGTGTATGTGTAGGGGTGTAGAGTGGGAATAAAGGTTAGGAAAGGAATCATGAATTTTTGTAGACAATAATAATGATAAGTGTTTTGGGGATGGAAGATTGTGTCAAGACAGGTCAGATTGTATCAAATCTGACCTGGGCTTTGATTGAGGCAAGGAAATCATCTTACTTCCTGATTGGTTCACTATCCCACTCTCCATAGTAGCTGTTTCAAACCTTCTCATCTATCCCCAAGCCTCCCATGACATCCCCTTAATCCCATCCTCTCTACTAAGGACCTCACCTCTATTTCACCAAAAAAAATAGAAGTTATTCAATGTGAGGTCCTTCTTCACCCCTCTCCATGATCACTGATACCTTCTACTATATATTCCTTTATATGATCTAATCTTATCTGTGCTTGTTCTTTGCCACGGTCAATCCCTCTACATGAACCGTTGATCCCATTCTCTCCTGTTTTTTTTAATTTTGTCCCCACTATTATCCCTACTCCCTCTTTTATCTTCAGTCTCTTCTTAGCTGCTGGTTCCTTCTCTGCTGCCTATGAATATGCCTGTCTCCCCCTTCCTTAAACCCTCACTCAATCATTGGGGTTTTAACCACCAGTTATCATCTTGTATCTCTCCTCAGTTTTCTTTTAATTTTGAGAAAGTCAGCTATATTTAGCACCCCTGCTTCTTCCTTTATTGTCTTCTAGACCATCCACAATCTGGCTCCTGAACTCATCTCTCAACTTAAACTGCTGTCTCCCAAGTTAAGAGTAATGTCTTCACTGATAAATCTAATATTGCTTCTGCCTATCCTTATCTTTCGTATATTAGAAACCTTACTTGGTGCTGCTGATCGCTCTCTCCTGGATGTTTTCTCCTCACTAAGTTTCTATGACACCATTCTCTCCTGGGTCTCCTCCTATAGATCTGACCTGTACATCCACTAACTACTGGGTGTCCCACAAGCCTCTGTGCCAGGCCATCTTCCTGTTCCCCTCTATACATCTTACTTGGTGATCTTTTTCACTTCCCATAGTGTCAATCATCATGTATGCAGATGTTCAAATCTACATCTGCAATCTTAATCTCTCTCCTGAGCTCTAATCCTGAATCACCACAACACTTTTGAACTGAATATCCCATAACCATCTCAAACTCAATGCTGACAAAATAGAACTCGTTATCTTTCCTCTAAAACTTCTCTATTATGATTGATCTTAGTGCCCCAGGCTTGAAACCTCACTATCATCCCTGGGTCCTCATTCTCACTCACCCCATATATCCAATCCATTGCCAGAACTTGTCATTCTACTTTCAAAACGTCTCTCATATAGATCCCTTTCTCTCTATTCACTGGAGATATTGGAACTCAAGGGAGGACCCAGGTGAAATTGGATAGCATAAATTTACAGTGTACCTGGCCAGCAAAACTTTGTAATTTCCTATAATTTTACTAAGCAGAATCTGAGTAGGAATGAAGAAGGCAGGTAGAGGGTATTATCATTCAGGGTTGGGGTTTAGCAAGGTGTGATAAGTCATGGGACAAGGAATCAAGAGATTCAAGGACAGAGGAGAGGGCATGGTCACACTGGTTTTTTTATTGGATTAGGGTGAGAAGAGTCCAGAATAAGATGGAAGTAGTAGGAAATGTTAAGAAAGGATAAACTCGAGAGACATTTGAACAAAGAAATGAGAACATGTAGTAACAAAATAGATCATAGAGTATTGATACCCTGGTATGAAAAGGAGAGACTGAGGCCAAAGCTGTAAAAAGATAGGACAATAGTGGCACAACTTTTGAACTTTTCTTTTTTGTGTGTCTATCAAAATACTAGTATCTGCTCTATCAGAGCTCATCTGATCTAAGCTCTTCTGAGAATGGAAAATTGCTAGACATTTCTCTTACTTGTAAGATCCAATGAAACAATTTTTATTTAATAAATACCCTGAGCAGGCCACTACTATGTTTGGAGGATACAAAGACAAAAGAAAGGGGGGAAAAAGGCCCTCCCTTTAAGGAACTTTAACTGTACTGGCTTCCTTCAAATCTCAGCTAAAATTTCACCTTCCATGAGAAGTCTTTCTTGATCCCCCTTAATGTTAATGCCTTCCTTTTGTTGATTAGCTCCAATTTATCATGTCTTTACCTTGCTTATATACAATTGTTTTCCTGTCATCTCCCCATTAGGCTGCATGTTTCTTGATCGGGGTCTGTCCTTTCTTTGTATGCCTAGCACTTAGCACACTGGCACATAGTAGGTACTTAATAAATGCTTATTGTCTTGCTGCCTGATTACTGAGGGGATACAACACATGTTTAGATAGGTCCATATAAAATATAGAGAAAGTCATTTCAAGAGGCAGAGAGGACTAATTGGATGTGGGGCTGGGGGAGATGGGAGAGTTTAGGAAGGGCTCGTGCAGGTGATGGCTGTGCTGTGAAGGAAACAAGGTCTTCTAAGAGGTAGAGGTGAGAAAAGAAGGCATTTTCAAACCTAGGGTGACAGTCTGTGCAAACGTGGGAAGACAGGTGATGTAAAGTGAGCCACCTTAACTGAACTAGAGAGAATGTGATGTAGACTAATATAAGAGATGACTCAAAAGATAGCTGAGAACTGTGTTGTGGAAAATTTCAAAAGCCAGGCTGGGGATTTTGAATTTTTGGTAGAGACGATAGAAAAGAAGGAAACAAACATTTATTAAATGACTACTCTGTGCCAGGTCCTATTTATAAATTTTATAAATTATAAATTTTTATAAATTATCTCATTTGATTTGCATGACAATCTTGCGAGAGAAGTGCTATTGTTATCCTAATTTTATAGATGAGGAAACTGAAACAGACAGAGGTTAAGTGACTTGCCCAGGGTCACACAATCAGTAAGTGTCTGAGCTGGGGTTTGAACTGTCTTTCTGACTCCAGACCCAATGACACCTGGCTGCATTAGTGGGGAGCCACTAATGATTTTTAACTAGGGAGGTGTTGTGTGTTTTAGGAATATTGGTGTGGCAGCTCTGTGGAGGATGGATTGGAGGGAGAACAGACTGAAAGCAGGGGGACCACGTAGGAGGCTGTTGGAATATTCCAGGGGAGAGATAATGAGGGTTTGGACTAGGGTAGTAGCTATGTGAATGAAGAAAGGGAATGGAGTCAAAAGATTTTGAGTTAGAATTTATAAGATTGCAGCTGATTGGAAGAGAAATTGGGAGAAGAAATGCAAGCAGTACTGGATTTTATATTCTTGGGCTCAAACATCATTGCAGACAGTGACTGCAGCCACAAAATTAAAAGATGCTTTCTCTATAGATGGAAAGCTATGGCAAATACTAAAAAATAGACATCATCTTGCTGGCAAAGGTCTATACAGGCAAAACTATGATTTTTCCAGGAGCAATGTATGGATGGGAGAGTTGGACTATAAGGCCACAGAATCAAGGTGTTTGAATTGTGCTGCTGGAGAAGCAAGGAGATCTAAGTAATCAACACTTAAAAGAAATTCCTTCAGGCTATTCACTGGAAGGTCAAATACTGAATTTGAAACTCACATACTTTTTTTCATATAATGAGAAGACACAACCCACTGGAAAGACCCTGATGTTGGGAAAGACTGAAAGTAAAAGGAGAAGGATGGGTTGAGATGAGAGAATAAGATGGAGATAATGTGTCATGGAAGCAACGAACATGAGTTGGACAGACTTTGGGAGATAGCGGAGGATAGAAGATCCTGGTGTGCTATGGTCTATGGGGTCAAAGAGTCAGGACTGAAGAACTGAACAACACGATGACAATTGATTGGAAATGAGGGGTGAGTGAGAAGGAATAATGATAACAGCAATAGTAAACAGATCAATACCTTATGGAGTATTTTAAGGTTTACAAAACACTTTAACTCCAAGTTGAAAACTATCCACGATATTACCCATTTCTCATCAGAAAGAGTAGAAGACAACTTTAGGATTATGGACTTGGAGACTAGAAGGATGTTTGTGCCCTGAAAAGAATCAGAAAAGTTTGAAGGAAGGACAGGTTTGACTTTGGCCTTTCCTTTTTTGCTGAGTTCAGGGGACCAGATTTTCAAAATGAAATAGGGAAGCCAGTGGCATTACATTCTGGGAGGCCAGAAGAAATATTTTGTTATAAGTGGAAAAAAACCCAGAATGAATAAAAAAGCAAGAAATGTCTTCTTCTTTGTCTTAAGTTATTCCATATGAAATTATGTTAACCCAATTTGAAAATATTATATGCTTTTAAGTGGTGAATACTAGAAATAGAATCCATTTGGATCCAATTTATGATACTAATGCCATTGTGTTAAATGTTTTGAAAATGGCTTGCTCTAGGAAGCTGGTCTTTCAAATAGGACATTTGGAAAAAGACCTGGACTGGCTGGTATGAATTGACTGGAGTCATCGGTAGAAGTCGTTATTCTAGTCTCTCAGCCCCAAAGCAGCTCCAGGAATCGTTTTCTGCCTGCCTTCATTGCTCTGTAGGATGGATTGGGGATTACAACATTCTGCTTCCAGTCCTAACCTGTTCAATTGAGTGTTTTAGTGAGGGGTGGGAGTGTTTGTGGAGAGATCCCTCAGGGATTCTGCACACCTTGCTTCATTGTTTGGAAAAAAAAAATTTCCTAGCTGCTTTGATCTGGGCCTAGTTGTCACTGTGTGGGGTAATGGGAGTGTCTATGTGTGGCTTGTCTTTTCTAAAAAAATACCTTTTGGGTCAGGGGCTGGACATTATTATTGTTATTATAATAATAAATACATATATACAAGAAGAGTTGAATAAAGCATAGATTAGATATGATTCCCACCCACATCTAAATTAAAAACATTGAATTTGTAGCAAGGTATGACTATATGGTGGCAAGAATTCATATACAGACATACAGGTCTTGGGAAAAATCCAGTTAACAATTGTGCCCTTAAGAATGGGATAGTAATCAAACTCTCAAAGTGATTTTCCTAAAGCACATGTCTGACCATGGGAAAATACCTCTTCTCCTCCAGTTATTTGTCTTTTAGAACTATTTCGGTTTATGACCAGACAAGACAGAGAGCATCACAAAAGCTAAAATGTACAATTTTGATTACCTAAAATTAAAAAAAAGTTTTTGCACAAACAAAAGCAATGCAACTAAGATTAGAAAGACAACAGACAAATGGAAAAAAAAACTTTTCATCAAGTGTCTCTTATAAGGGTCTCATTTCCAATTTTTTAAAAATAAGAGTCATTCTCCAGTTAATAAATGGTCAAAGAATATGACCAGACAGTTTTTATGAAGGAGAGTCAAGCTATCAATAACATGAAAAAACGCTGTGAATCACTAATAATTAAAGAAATACAAATTAAAGTAACTCAGGTTTGACATTATATGATGAGTTGACATAGAGGGAAAATGACAAATGTTGAAGGAATTGGTAGGGAAAAGGGAAAATGAACTTTTGGAGGGGCTGTGAATTTATTTGGCACTATTGTAGAATGCCATCTCCCAAAAGTTACTAGTGTTGTATATCCTTTGACCCAATAATACCATTACAGGGCATAGAGGGAAATAAGCATTTCTGTAACAACTACTATGTGTCAAACACCATGCTAAGTGCCTTTACAAATAATATCTCATTTGTTATCTTCACAAGAGCTCTGAGAGGTAGATATTATTGTACCCATTTTACAGTTGAGGAAGCTGAGGCAGACAGAGGCTATGTGACTTGGTCAGGGACACATGACTAGTAACTGTCTGTGGCTGGATTTGAATTTAGGTCTTTCAAACTCTGGACACAACACTATATTTGTTACATCACCAGCAGCCTCTTTATACCCCCAAAGAGATCAAAGAAAGAACCTTTTATTACAAAAATATAAGAAACTGTTCTTTTCATGGTGGAAAAGAGATGATGAGAAGATGGATATGACCCAAGTTGGATTAATGCTGAAATTTTATTAGAAAGTGTAAGTCATGTGGTCATAGTCTTATAGTTGGAAGGGACCTTAGAAGGCCCAGCTAGTCCTACCCCTTTTTGATACAGATGAGGGTAATGAAACCCAAGGAATGTAAGTGACTTGCCAAGGTCACACAGGTAGGAAGTACCAGAGATGGGTTGGAACCCAGGTCTTCTGACTTGAGAAATGGTGCTCTTTCCACTGTTTAAGGGCAGCTGGATTCTTTCTCTCTCTAATGCTGTTGAATTTCTTTCTTTTCTTAGTCTGTGACTGTAACGGGAAGTCCAGGCAATGTATCTTCGATCAAGAGCTGCAAAGGAGGACTGGAAAGGGATTCCGTTGCCTCAACTGTAATGACAATACAGCTGGTGTACATTGTGAGAGGTGCAAGGATGGATTTTACCACCAGAGAGACAGAGACCGCTGCTTGCCTTGCAATTGCAACCCCAAAGGTATGGACTGTGTGATTTGGGCTTCTTTTTAAGTACAATCCCACTTCCAATGCTACCCTTCCTTTCCATTTCCCAATACCTTTCCCACCCTTCCCTAACTACTCCTTTTGTTTGTGCAAAAACTTTGAAATGTTATATAATCAAAATTTCCTGTTTTATCTTTTGTGATTCTCTCCATCCCTTGTATGGCCATGGATTCTTCCCCTTCCTGTTGTTTAGGTGTAGTGATATTCCTGTTATCAATGTTCCAGACCCTGGATTTATAATTTATCTTTCATTTATGCTATATGTCTTGAATGTACATTTTTTGCATGTTCTTTCCTCTTAGAATATGTGTTCCTTGAGAGGAGGGCCCATGGTTTTTTTTCCTTTTTTTGTATCCTTACAGCTCAGCACAGTGCCTGGCACTTAGTAAGCACTCAGTAAATTCTTATTCACTGACTGATTGGCTACTTCTATCCTAAACATTGTCAGTGTTGACTTCAGAGGGACTACCATCAGGGCAGCTAAGGTGGTGTGGTGAATGGAGTGCTGAGCTTGCAGTCAGGAAGACTCTTATTCCTGAGTTCAAATCTAGTCTTGGACACATACGAGACGCTGAGTTAGTCACATAACCTTTTCTGTCTCAGTTTCCCCATCTGTAAAAATAAGCAAACTACTCCAGTATCTTTGCCAAGAAAACCCCAAATGGTCTCACCAAGAGCCAAACTCAACTGAAATGACTGAACAACTACTTTAGGGAAGCTGCTTTCCTTGACCTTGATTCCTTTGACAAGGGAATTTGCCCTTTGAGAATGACTGTAGCATTCCTTAGTCATTGTCTCAGTCATGGCTCCATCTTTCTTGACACCTCTTCTTCCCCCACTTTGCTTTGGGATGTACCTGTCATTCAGCCTCAGGTGCAACAGTAGTCAGCAGTAGCAATGATTGAATCTGACCCAGTAGAAAGGATCAGAGTCTGTTGCTTGAAAGAATTTGAAAATGACAACATTCTGGCTGTAGAGTCATATATTAAGTGCACTATACTAGTGGATGTGCTGTACCATAAGAAGTAATCTTGTGGAAGGAGTGATGCTTTCAGTGTCAGATGATTAAGGTTTCAATGCCAATCTGCTACTACCTCTGTAACCTGGGGTGGTCTGGGCCTTTGGTCCCTCCTTTGTAAAATGAGAGGGTCACACCCTTAGACTCCTTTTTGGTTCCAGATGTATGATCCTGTCATTTGTGAAAACTCAAGCTGCCCAGTGAAGATGTGAACCAGGACCCTTAGAGTCTCTCCCTGGACTGCAGCCGTGATGTAGTTTACATTCAGATTTCCCCAATTTGGAGGTTTAAAAGCAGCACTCAGACTCATATGGCCTCAGTGAGCCTTCTGATGGAGAAAGCAAAACCAGGTGATCCCACTTAAAGAAGCATTTAACCTCCACCTCCTGGAAGAGCCCACATCCCTTGAGGCTATACTGCAGCACTGTGAATCATAGGAGTTGGGTCATCTGAATAAAGCATCAGTGTGAATGTAATTAGAAATTTAATTGGCTCAGCTGGAGTGTTTGGCTACCTGACAAGCTCAGTATTCATGGAAGAAATGAGTACAGTGTGGCCCAACTGTGTGACAATGGTATTGGTTTTTACCATTGTCTTTCATTTTTTCATTGTGTGTGTCCTCTTTTTCTTCCCTCCCCCTTTTACCCCCCAAGGAAAAATAAGACTGACTTTTTAAAAAAGATATGTTGGAGGTGGGACGGTGAGGTGTGATTATTCTTTGGTATTCGTGAAAGATTTTAGGCAGATCAGGCAGTAGCCAAGTATATGGGATAGAGTTCTCAAGGCTTCAGGAAGCCCTGGGTGCAAATCCTCCCTCAGATACTTACTGTGTGACTCTGTGAAAGACCCTGAGCACCGACTGGACTCAACGATCTCCAAGTTCTTATCCAGCTGTAAATCTACGACCCCTTTACTCCTCCGTGAAGTTCCACTCCTGTAATTAATTCATCATGGCAGGGAGCTAACCTTCACTTCTTCAAGGCTATAATTGTTGAACGCAGGCTCTGGCAGGGCCAATGGAGCTGGAAGTATAAACCCAGGGGCAGACTGGGGGGGAGGGGTCTGTTTTCAGAAAGGCTGGTCACCAGGGGATGACATTTTTTGGCTCAAGTAAGTCATAAAACTACCTAGCAAGGCAAGGAGGTTTTGTAACCTTTGCTGGAAAAAGGAGTACCTACCTTGAAGGGATTCCAAATCTTTTTAAAAAAGAAATACACTTATATTGATATCGTTTTCTAAAATAATCTTCTTCTTTCTTTGTAACCCTTGCCATCACAGAGAGACATCCCTTGTAACAAAGGGATAGAGATTAGACCTTTATTTCCCAACCCATCTTAATTCTTGTGCCTTCTCAATGTTCATTATTTCCTATTAACTTTGTATAAATTTGTTTGCATGGTCTCTCCCCCTTTAGATTGTGAGCTCTTTGGGGACAGGGACTGTCTCATCTCTTCTTGTATCCTCAATACTCAGCACTGTGCCTGGCACATAGTAAACGATGAGGAACTTTCCTCTGACGATACAACTTGGTACTTTCTCTTCAACTTATAGTCTTAGAGATTTGCCTACAACTTTTGTTGTGGAGTTCTTTTCAGTCATGTCTGACTCTTCACAAGCCCACATGGGGTTTTGTTGGTAGAGATACTGGAGTGCTTTGCCATTTCCTTCTCCAGTTCATTTTACAATGAGGAAACTGAGGCAAATAGGGTTCAGTGACTTGCCCAGGGTCACACAGCTCAGTAGTGTCAGGTTGGATTTGAACTCATAAAGATGAGTCTTCCTGATTCCCAGTCCAGTGCTCTATCCACTGTGCAGCCTAGCTTCCCTTTGTTTACAGCACTGAGACATTAAATGATTCATTGTCCAGGGTCATACAATCAGTATATGTCAGAGATAGAATTTGAATCCAGCTGTTCCTGGCTTTGAGGGCAGCTGTCTGTCCGCTATGCAGTTCGTACAGCCTCTATTTCATAACAAAAAACAAAAAAGAAGACAGAAAAGTTCAACGTTATATATAGTGTCCTACACCTTTAGTCTCCTGCCTCTGAAAAAAAAATAAAAGGGGGTGGGGAAGAGCCTTCTCATTTCTCTTCTTTAGAAATAGCAGATCTTCAGAAGCATTAAATAAAGAGGTCAAGGGTATTACAGGATTGATTGGAGGCAGGGGAAAACCGGATGCGGGACAGCCATTAAGGTGGCTAGAATAATCTTTCTCAGGCACAGGTCAGACCCTTGCTTTCACATTGTCCATTAAATTCTCCTGTGACTGGAAAGAGTTAATAATTGGCTTCTATTAGAAAGGAGAAGCTGGTTATATCCTTCTTCATATTTAATATTAGACTGTATAGAGATTGTAACTGGACCTCTGATCTCAGTATAGAGAACTGTCAGGGGAGAAAACTCCCTTTACCAAGGCAGGTCAATACATTCTCTGCAACTTCTGGTCTTTCAGAGTGCCCTGGAGTACTAAGAGGTTAACAAACTTGCCCAAAGTCACATAATATGTGTCAGAGATGGGGTCTGAATGTAGTTTTTCCCGACTTTGAGGTCAGCTGTCTATCCACTATATCACACTGCCTCTGTCAGACTGGATACATAAGAAAAATATATTCTTCAGAACTGTTTTCCTGTTGGTTTCCTAATGCAGGATTTCCCAACTTCATTTGATGTAGAAAACTTTAGATGTTGGAAAGTATTGACAGAATTCATAAATTCTGGGCTGGAGTGGGGATGGGGAGAGGTGAAGAGGATTTTTTTTCATATCCCAAATATGCTACACAAAGTAAGAATTTTTTGACAAATAATTTCACATGGAATATTTTAGAGATTAAAATATTATTAGCGTCATTACTTTCTCAGAGAATACCTATTTGTGCTACATAGAACATCAGAGCTTTACACAACACAGTTCGGGAAATGTTGCCCAAATGGATTCCCAGTGCATTTCTAAGTTCCCTGTGTGCCTTGATGGATGATTATAGTACTTATAATAATCGTTACAGACAACACTTGATTACTCTTGAATACTTTTGGAGTTTTAATAGGGGGTTAACTATCTTTTTTGCAATGTAAATTAACCAAATATTTCCTCCCACTTTTCTTGTGCACCCCTACAGGCTCTCTCAGCTCACAGTGTGATAACCATGGACGGTGCAGCTGTAAGTCTGGTGTGATGGGAGACAGATGTGACCAGTGCCAGCCAGGATTCCACACTCTCACTGAATCCGGATGCACCCGAAACAGACAACCAAAGTAAGTATCTCCTAAGATGACCCAGGTAGAGTCCTCAAAGGAATCTTCAGAAACTCTGTGGGATAGAGATAGAGATAGGGAGGGTAACCTGACCTGAAATTTCATCATTCTGGGGAACTCCAAGGTAAGGAAACGCCCTCTGTCAATGCAGGTTGGCCATTTCTCTGCATTTCACAGTGTTAGAGAGATTACCAGAATCCTAAACTGTTAAGTGATCTGCCCAGGGGCCGGCAAGGAGTAAGAGTTACAAGAGTTAGTTGAATCTGAGGCTTCCCAGTTTAGAGGCCTGTTCTCAATCCCTTGAATCACCCTGTCTTTCTCAGAGGCTCTATAGTCAGTCCCTCAGAATCCATGGTTCCTTTACAGCTTCCTTGATTCCTCTCTCATCTCTGTTACTAAGATAAATGTCTACTCTTGGGCCCCATCCAGTAAGCACCTATCTCTCCGGGTTGTTGTGAGAATCATATAAGAACTTTGCAAAGACCTTAGCGCAGTGCCTGGCACGCAGTTGGTGCTTAATAAAAGCTTATTCCCTTCCCCTGTTCGTCATTCCATATCCTCTCCAACAGCCAAAGATGAACAGCTCACATTTGCACAGCACTCTTTACAAAGTTCTTTCATAATCACAATCTGTCATGGTACCTTGCATTTAATGTATTGTTTTAAAGTTTGCAAAGCACTTTACAAGTATTACCTCATTTAATTTTCACAACAACCTGGGGTGGTAGGTTCTATTATGATCTCCATTTTACAGATGAGGAAAGTAAGGCAGACAGAGTTCAAGTGACTTTCCCTTTGTCACACAGCTAGTAAATGACCTTCCCAACCCCTACTTCATCTCATTGTATCACCACCTAGCTACCATAATAGTCCTATGATAAAGAGAATGAAGCATTCCTTTCTAGATGAACTGAAGCAGTACAAGAGGTTAAGTGAATTGCCCAGGGACTGATGGTATATGAAGGAATGAGATTCAGCTCTATCTAAATTTAGCATTCTCTCCACAATACCTCCTACCTCACAAATGACAAGATGAAGCTTAACTCTTAATTACACACTTAGGAGTTAATAAATGGATGGATGCCTGCAGATGAGGGAAAGAAAAGAAGAAGGGTAAAGAGAGGAAGATATAAACTTTTCCCTAACCCTCAAACATCTTATTTTGAACTGGGACCTCCCTGATAGGTGCAGGACAAGGGAGAGGGGCATTATGGGTGACTCAGAAAACTCCAAGAATAAGTGACTTTTTTTTTTCAGACAAACCAAGGTCTGATCTTTCTTTACCACAATATTCTACCATTAAAAAGATGTGCAAAGGACAGGACTTTTACAACGCAGATGAGGTTAGGGGTTTGGCAAAAGATGAGCTCAGTGATGGTTTTCCACCTCCTTTTACCACTTTTACCACTGTCTCCTCCACACCCAACCCTAGAAAAGTGATGACTAAATACCCACGTGCTGAAAACGCCCTCTAAAGGTAGCCCAGACTTGCCAATATCTACTGTTCTTAGAGGGAAACCCTTGTCATACATATTCAAACCACAGGAAAACCTTTAATGTGGCTTCCAGAGCCTGGCTCAAACTGTTTCAGGACCAGAAGACCCTTGTTCTTATGTTGAACTTTTATTTAAGTGGTCTTTAAGATATGGGAATGTTTCGAGTTTTGGCTGAAGCCACATTTCTATACTCCTGATATATTCTTGGACTGGTCTTCTGATATGAGTCCAGGGTCTTCACCTCTTACAGGCATTGGGGGACTCAGGAAAATGTGTAGTGGCTTGGGAATGAGATGGTGGTAACTATATCTTGTCATCAACCTCACAGAAACACTGGTGATTTCTCAAGGGTTGTTCTAGTAACGTACCACTTCAAATAGAGTTTGACATCCTTAGCTCCCAGAATCCCTTTGGATTCCTAAGGGTTCAAATTTGGACCAGATCAATTCGAGAAGGATTTTTTGATAGATTCCTGTTTAGTTAAGCCTCTAAACCTCAGGACCACTCTTCCTTAAGATAATAGCCCCAAATAGTAACAACAGAGTTGGGTCTTGTTATTTATCCTTTATAGGAATCTCTTGACAAATGCTCCCTAAACAGTTCTTTTTTTTTCTAGAACTGTCCAACCAACCTAACTGTGGGGCTCTGGGAAAATAATCGCTTCTACCTGAAAAGTTGTATATTGATTATTTATCAAGTAGAATAGACCAAAAGGAGAATGGTATACCTTGGTGGGGGATGGGGGGTGGTTCCCCTTCACTGAAAGGTCTTCAGGCAGGGACTGGCTGACCACTTGTCAGGTATATTATAATGGAGACAGCTAGGTGGTGCACAGGGCACCAGACCTGAAGTCAGGATTCAAATTCCTGAATTCAAATCTGGCCTCGGACACTTACTAGTCATGTGATGGAAAGTAATTTAACATATCTCAGTCTCATCTTTTTTCTTTTTTCAGCGAGACAGTCAGGGTTAAGTGACTTGCCACACTTGCAGTGTCAAATGTCTGAGGTCGGATTTGAACTCAGGTCCTCCTTACTCCAGTGCCCACCCAGCGTTCTATCCACTGTGCCACCTAGCTTCCCCTTCAGTCTCATCTCACCAATGAGAATAATAATAGGGTTGTTTTGAAGATTAAATGATCTAAAAGCGCTACTATTGTTATTATCAATAATAGCAGTTATTAATAATGGCCATTCTCTTGGACTAGGTGATTGGTTAAACTAGGTGACCTCCGATATCCCACCCGTCCTTCAGATTCTTTGACCCTGTGATTTTGAATAATGGTACATTGTTGTTGTTAATAATTTTCAGGGTAAATAGAGTATCCTAAGTATCTACCAAGATGAGTCATTTTACAGAATCATGTGCTTTTTTGTGAAAAGACAATAAAAGTTGATAACATATCATTACTATCAATCCATTTAAACATTTACTAAAGACTAACTGGGTTGAATTATTTGTCCTTGGCCAGTATCACTGAGTGGTTCAATCAGCAAATTGAATGAAGACATGCTTATCACTATTGCAGATGGCACAAGTCTGGGAAGTTTTGCTAACATGGGATGGCAAAATGCACCCTAGGACTAAAGCCAATAAAATGAAATTGAATAGGAATAAAAGTAAAATCTTGTGCTTGAGCTGAAATAATCAGCCTTATGACTACAAGATGTCAGTGGCATGTCTAGATGGCAGTTTGTATGGGAAAAGTCTCAGGGTTTTAGTTCATTGATATATGACAACTAAAAAGTAAATGAAATCTTGGGCTGTATTCAGTGTCCAGAAGGAGTGGAGCGGTAGTCCTGCTGTACTCTGCCGTGGTCAGCTCTTGCTTGGAAAGGCAAGATAGTGTAGTAGAGAGAGCCCTGGATTTGAGGTCAGTTGATTTAGGTTCGAATCTTGGCTCTGCTACTTTCTGCCTGTGGGACCTCGGGCAAGTCATTTAACCCCTGTTAATTTCACTGTCCTCCTTGGTAGAATGAATGGGTTGGACCAGATTATCTCTAAGGGCCCTTCCAGTTTCAAACTGATGAACCTATGATCCTTTCTGAGCTGGACTTCACAGGAATGGGTTCCCTAGGGATCTCTGCAGGATAAACAATCCCAGATCCATTCTCCCCAAGGCTTTTAAGGTATTCAAGAAAGGAGAACATTAGGAATTCCAGAGCATCTCAGAGCCCCCAAAGTCTCAAGAAAGATTTATTCCCCCACCTTGCCTGCCTTCAATTTGTAATTACTTTAGTTCTGGAATTTTGTTGTTGTTGAATTGTGGCAAAGACACTAGAGTGGTTTGCCATTTCCCTCTCCAGGTCATTTTACAGATGAGGAAACTGAGGGAAACAGGGTTTGGTGACTTGCCTGGGGTCACATAGCTAGTGTCTGAAGCTGAATCTGAACCTGTCTTCCTGACTGCAGGCCTGGCCAGGTCTCCTAGAGGAGGTGGAACTTTAAGCAAAGATGGCCTTGCTTATGGTGATTTTATGTATATAACTGCTGTGGATTTATTAATCAACACTTAACCTTTTCTTTTCCAGAAATTCCAAATGTGACTGTGATCCAGCAGGCAGCACAGGGAGCTGTGACTCAGGTCGATGTATCTGCAAAGCTTCAGTCACTGGAGAACGCTGTGATAGGTCTGTGTTTGTGCACTGAGTCTGTTGAATTAGCATTAAGGTCCCTTTGGTGATGAGCAAGAGAATCAGTCTTCTCTGGGATGAAATGAAGGTGGCAAACATTGAGAGCTCTCCTGTACCTTCTGGCAAAGTTCCCATCTAAACCCTTGAACCTTATCTGGCTCTTAAATCAACCTTGGGCAGGGTCTTTGATCTTCAAGGGTCTTTTAACTGAGACCTCCCCACTTATTTTGAGAATGGGTCTCCTTATCTCACCAAGGCTTGAAGTGCAGTGACCACTCATGGGCCCAATCCCAGTGCTGATTGGCATTCAGGTTCTGACCTGGGCCAGTTTACTCCTCCTTAGGCAGCCTGATGGCCCTCTGCTCCTTGGAACTCACCATATTGGTGATGAATTTAGTGGGGACTCTGGGATGCATTAGCTTTTCTGCAGCTCAGAGCTCCTGAGTTCAAGATTCATCAGCCTTACCCTTCCCCAGTGCGGAGATTAGAGGTGAGCATAGTGCCACCCAGCCAGACCATTTATTTAACCTTCTTCATTTCTAAAGCTTCCCCTCCATTTCTGTCTTTCCCCTTCCAAGTACTTCAATAGAATGTGAACCCATGAGACCATAGGCTATATTTATTACTTGTAAAGGAGTAACTTGGTTACACATGTTAGGAAAATTCCTATAGAGGGATTTCATCATATATGGCCATAGATGTGTCTGCTATGTACAGAAAAGGAACTGGCCGAAGATGACACTGGGGTATGCATATGTGTTCATGGGGTTGTATTGGTATATTACTAAAACAATGCTACTTGTACACACACACACACAGAGGGAGAGACAGGAGATGGGGGGGGAAATAGGGAGAGAGAGAGAGAGAGGGAGGGAGGGAGAGAGGGAGGGAAGGAGAGAAAGAGAGGAGGAGAGAGAAAGAGAGAGAGAGAGAGAGAGAGAGAGAGAGAGAGAGAGAGAGAGAGAGAGAAGAGAAAACGTGTATAAACATGAACTAGAGAAAGCTGTCAGAGCCTCATGGGAGCCAAGCCATGCTAGGGCAGGTGGAGCAACGTGGTGGGATCCACCCTAAGTTTGCTATTGCAGGACACTCCTCAGGTACAAATTGTGCTTTGGTTTAACACTACTCCCTTCCCTGGGATTATTAGAAGAGAAATCTGGAGTTGGTACCAGAGGAAAAGACTTCCCTTCTTCTCCCCTCATTTTCTTAAAAGTAAAAACCTTTCTTTGGCATCCATCCAATCACTTGTACCCAAGGTAAAGGAAACTCTTAGTGAATTCCTAGCCTGCATTTTTAAGGATTCTTTATTGCTGAGCTAAGAGCAAGGAGAAAAGCAATTTCTGCTTTATTATAGCAAAAAAAATCCATCCATCCTTCCTTCCTCCTTCCCTCCCTCCCTCCCTTCCTCCCTTCCTTCCTTCCTTCCTTCCTTCCTTCCTTCCTTCCTTCCTTCCTTCCTTCCTTCCTTCCTTCCTTCCTTCCTTCCTTCCTTCCCCATTCATTAATTCCTAACATATGTGGGGCTTGTGCTTTGATTACAAAAGTAATCTCCTCTCAGTTTCCAGGTCCATGGTAGGGAATGGTGGCCAATGGAATTAGAGCCCACTACTAAGACAGTGGGAGATAGTGGTCATCCAAATTATAAGGAGCTGGGACATCAGAGAATTTCTTTTCTTTTCTTTTTTTGATTTTTAATATTTATTTATTTAACTTTTAACATTCATTTTCACAAAATTTTGGGTTACAAATTTTCTCCCCTTTTGTCCCCTCCCCCCACCCCAAAACACCGAGCATTCTAATTGCCCCTATCACCAATCTGCTCTCTCTTCTATCATCCCTCTCTGCCCTTGTCTCCATCTTCTCTTTTGTCCTGTAGGGCCAAATAACTTTCTATACCTCTTTACCTGTATTTCTTATTTCCTAGTAGCAAGAACAGTACTCGACAGTTGTTCCTAAAACTTTGAGTTCCAACTTCTTTTCCTCCCTCCCTCCCCACCCCTTCCCTTTGGAAGGCAAGCAATTCAATATAGGCCATATCTGTGTAGTTTTGCAAATGACTTCCATGATAGTCATGTTGTATAAGACTAACTATATTTCCCACCATCCTATCCTGTCCCCCATTACTTCTATTCTCTCTTTTGATCCTGTCCCTCCCCAAGAGTGTTGACCTCAAATTGCTCCCTCCTCCCCATGCCCTCCCTTCCATCATCCCCCCCACCCTGCTTATCCCCTTATCCCCCACTTTCCTGTATTGTAAGATAGGTTTTCATACCAAAATGAGTGTGCATTTTATTTCTTCCTTTAGTGGAATGTGATGAGAGTAAGCTTCATGTTTTTCTCTCACCTCCCCTCTTTTTCCCTCCACTGAAAAGTCTTTTGCTTGCCTCTTTTATGAGAGATAATTTGCCCCATTCCATTTCTCCCTTTTTCCTCCCAATATATTTCTCTCTCACTGCTTGATTTCATTTTTTAAAAATATGATCCCATCCTCTTCAATTCACTCTGTGCTCTCTGTCTCTATGTGTATGTGCGTGTGCATGTGCATGTGTGTGTGTGTAATCCCACCCAGTACCCAGATACTGAAAAGTTTCAAGAGTTATTGTCTTTCCATGTAGGAATGTAAACAGTTCAACTTTAGTAAGTCCCTTATGACTTCTCTTTGCTGTTTACCTTTTCATGCTTCTCTTCATTCTTGTGTTTGAAAGTCAAATTTTCTTTTCAGCTCTGGTCTTTTCATCAAGAATGCTTGAAAGTCCTCTATTTCATTGAAAGACCAATTTTTCCCCTGAAGTATTATACTTAGTTTTGCTGGGTAGGTGATTCTTGGTTTTAGTCCTAGTTCCTTTGACTTCTGGAATATCCTGTTCCATGCCCTTCTATCCCTTAATGTAGAAGCTGCTAGATCTTGTGTTATCCTGATTGTATTTCCACAATACTTGAATTGTTTCTTTCTAGCTGCTTGCAATATTTTCTCCTTGACCTGGGAACTCTGGAATTTGGCCACAATGTTCCTAGGAGTTTCTCTTTTTGGATCTCTTTCAGGTAGTGATCTGTGGATTCCTTGAATACTTATTTTGCCCTCTGGTTCTAGAATCTCAGGGCAGTTTTCCTTGATAATTTCGTGAAAGATAATGTCTAGGCTCTTTTTTTGATCAAGGCTTTCAGGTAGTCCCATAATTTTTAAATTGTCTCTCCTGGATCTATTTTCCAGGTCAGTTGTTTTGCCAATGAGATATTTCACATTATCTTCCATTTTTTCATTCTTTTGGTTTTGTTTTGTGATTTCTTGGTTTCTCATAAAGTCATTGGCCTCCATCTATTCTGTTCTAATTTTGAAAGAACTATTTTCTTCAGTGAGCTTTTGAACCTCCTTTTCCATTTGGCTAATTCTGCTTTTGAAAGCATTCTTCTCCTCATTGGCTTTTTGAACCTCTTTTGCCAATTGAGTTAGCCTATTTTTCAAGGTGTTATTTTCTTCAGCATTTTTTTGGGTCTCCTTTAGCAGGGTGTTTACTTGTTTTTCGTGCTTTGCTTGCATGTCTCTCATTTCTCTTCCCAGTTTTTCCTCCACCTCTCTAACTTGATTTTCAAAATCCTTTTTGAGCTCTTCCATGGCCTGAGCCCATTGAGTGGGCTGGGATACAGAAGCCTTGACTTCTGTGTCTTTCCCTGATGGTAAGCATTGTTCTTCCTCATCAGAAAGGAAGGGAGGGAATACCTGTTCACTAAGAAAGTAACCTTCTATAGTCTTATTTTTTTTCCCTTTTCTGGGCATTTTCCCAGCCAGTGACTTGACTTCTGAGTATTCTCTTCACACACACTTCGCCTCCAGATCTGCCCAGCCAGAGCTTGGGGTCTGAGATTCAAATGCTGCTTCCGAGCCTCAGGGCTTTCGGCAGGGGCAGGGCTGCTATTCAGTGTGAGATTAAGTTCAGGTGATCAGGTGGGGGCAGGGCCGCCTCACAGGCTCAGTTCCCTCAGGGGGTTTATGCAGAGACCTTCAACAATGGATCTGTGCTCCTGCCTGGTTGGGGAGCCCCTTGTCCTCTCCCACCTCCGCTGCTGCCTCCCAAGGGGGCCTGAGTTATGGGGGCACCCCATTCCCCTCTTGGCAAGCCTAGAAGACCCTCTCACCAACCTTTGGGGCCCGTGGGTGGAAGGACCTGCGCGGCCACTGGAGATTCCATGCCTGAACCCGCTTGGATCTGCTCCTCTCGGTGCCACGCAGCCAAGGCAGGGCTGCTCGGCGATGGACCTTTCGCGTCAGGTCTCTCTGGAACAGAAATCTCATTGTTCTGTGGCTTCTGCTGCTCCAGAATCTTTTTTACAGATATTTTATGGGCTGTGGGTTGGGAGCTAGCGTATGTGTGTCTTTCTACTCCACCATCTTGGCTCCTCCCCTCATCAGAGAATCTTGCTCATTCCTTTCCTCCACCACGTATAATCTTCAAGAATCCAAGTCCAGTTCTATGTCTTCCCACCCTCTCCTCATGCTTTTTTGTATTTCCAGTTACTGTCTCACTCCTTCAAATGTGGAAAAGGCAAATCACATCTGACAGAGAATCTAAAATGTCGAAGCTGGATCAGTGACTCAGGTTCTCTGGTCCCCAAGGTTAACTTGACCTTGTTCTATTGATGGACCTGGCCACAGTGAGAGAGGATTCCTCTAGGGAAAAACAGGCATTTTTTCTAATAGCCATTCTTCTTGGAGCTGTCGTTGCCAATCAGAGGGAGTATGTGTAAGAGGAGGTGCTTTTACTAAAGTGGACAGACTCTTTCTTTCAGAGCTGTCAGGACCTGATGAGAGGGAGTGAAGGGAGAAGATATCATGAGTGAATCTGATTCTCTACATGGAGCAAGAGATAACCTATAATAAGGTGCCAACTTCTGAAATGACTCTTCTAGGTGTCGGCCCGGTTACTATCATCTGGACAGAGGCAACCCTGAAGGATGTACCCAGTGCTTTTGCTATGGCCACTCAGCCACCTGCAGCAGTTCAGGAGTTTACAGTGTCTACAAGATCGCCTCTACTTTCCATCGAGGTAAAAGCTGTTATTTGCTTGGGTTTCCCAGGAAATATGTATTCACAGACCCTAATGAGCAGAGGCCTCATTTCAGGAGCACATTTCTTTAGGAAAGATCAAAAATTTTGAGCAGAAATGAACCTTGTGAGTCATCTACCCCAACAGCTCTTCCTCCTGTTTTTACAGATGAGCAAATGAAGGCTCAGAGCATCAAGGTCTCACAGAGAACCAGAGCTTAAACTCAGGGCCTTTGCCTCCAAAGCAAGTGGTTTTTCCCATTGTCAGGATGTAGGCTTCTGCTTGGGTGGTAGAGTATGGCATGAAGTAGTCTTCTGATATGTTATTTCTTCAGAACACTGAATAATAATGATGATAATACCCTGATACCTCAGAATAATTCACAGGTGAAGAGTTTACTTCCACAGTTGTTGTTTTTTTTTTATTTCCACAAAGTTTTAGTTTTAGAAAAATAATCCAAAAATTACCAAGCAGCTAAATACTGATTAGTGTGAATAATGAATTCCACGAAGTGGTCCCATTATTTAAATCTGCACTGTATATTTCTATTAGGCTGAAACCAATGACTGTACTTTACATAACTTTGAAGAGGGTAAATTTGAACGTGACCATTTTGTGGGTTCATTATTTGCACTAATCAGGACCTACCTATATATCTATTTTCCCTTGTTATATTCCCCCAAATCATCTCATGATTACAACACTTCTTCCAGAAGTGGAAGTGCTATCTAAGCTGGAGTTTCTCCTTGTATCTCTTGGACCACTTTGTCTTGCTGGGGCTTTGGTTGTGCAAATATAATGAGTATACAATCTTGATATGATCTTGAGGTGAGGTATGTGGGTGGCAATAACCACAGGGAGGAAGCAATTGCTACCCCTACCCCCCAGAATATTGTCATCCTTACACAAGGCTTCAGTCACCCTGTGCTAGTTCTGATTGTGGTCAAAAGCACCCTAAGTAAAATTTTTAAAATTTGTTTATTTTCTAGATGCTGACGGCTGGAAGGCTATCCACAGAAACAGAGCCCCTGCACCGCTTCAATGGTCCCAGCGCCACCATGATGTGTTTAGCATAGCCAGGAGATCTGACCCTATCTATTTTGTAGCTCCTGGTATGTAAAGAACTGTATTTCTTCTATGGGTTGCTGACTTTTATGACATGAAAATCAAGTTGATGAATTAAAGGGGGGAAATGTGGAAGCCAGGCATCCAGTGCTCTACTGCTGTGACTGTATGTCTTAACAGTGGAACAATGAGCTTTAGAACTCTGGAAATAGTAACAACCATAACCTTATACCTGCTTAACACTTTGACATTTACAAAGGACTTTCACATGTATTATTATTTTGTGTGAGCTTCATAAGTAGCTTGTGAGGTAAGCAAGAGGCAGGCATCTTCACCTCCATTTTTCTATTTGGATTCAGAGATTGTAAATGAAGTGGCTAAGATTACATTCAAAAAGTGATGGAGATAGTAACTGTTTTCCTGAAGTAATGTATTCTCCATCTAACTTTAAATGACAATAAACCTAATGATAATCTCCATTTTACACATGAGGAAACTGAGGCTGAGATAAGTTTTTAAATAACATTTATTTTTTGTCTAATTACAAGTAAAGATAAGTTTTAACATTTGTTTTTTAAAATTTTGACTTCCAAAGTTTCTCCCTCCTTCCCCCCCTTTCTCCCTGAGATGCTAAGCAGTTTGATATAGGTTATATATGTGTAATCATGCAAAACACATTTCTATATTAGTCATGTTGTGAAATAAAATATATACCAAAGCACACATATGCACACATACATCCACACACAGAGAAAGTGAAAAACAGTATGCTTACAGTACACAGACTCCATCAGCTCTTTCTCTGGAGGTAGATAGCAGTTTTCATCATGAGCGCTTTGGAATTGTCTTAGATCACTGTATTGCTGAGAATAGTGAAGTTATTCACAGTTGATCATGGTGCAATCTTGCTGTTACTATGTATAGAGTTTTCCTTCCTCTGTTCAGTTCACTTTGCATCAGTTCATGTAAGTCTTTCCAGGTTTTCCGAAATCATCCATCCTGCTTATCGTTTCTTATAACAAAATAGTAATCCATTACAATCATAAAGCCACAGCTTGTTCACTCATTTCTCAACTTCCAATTCTTTGCCACCACAAAAAGAGCTGCTAAAAATATTTTTGTATATATAGATCCTTTTTTAAAAAATCTCTTTGGGATGCAGACCTAGTAGTAGTATTGCTGGATCAAAGAGTATGCATTGTTTTATAGAGGCTGAGAAAAATTAAGTGACTTTCCTAGGATGTCCCAACTAGGAAGTGTCGGAGTCACATTTGAACTCAGATCCTCCTTATTCCAGGTCTAGCACTCTGTCTACTGTACCATTTACTGACCTAGAAAATTAAGAGACTCTCCCCTACACTGGGCCTGTACAGACTCTGTGACTAGCCTTGGTGGACCATTGAGGGGGAGGAGTAGATAAGGGTTTGCTCCTTCATACCTGTGCTCTCGTCCAAGGCCCCTTTGTCTGAGATGCATTACTTCCCTCCCCAACCATCCCCAGGAAGCTCTGCCCAGGTATCAATAGTGATTACCCCCTATTGATTTCAATCTCTAGTGGCTTCTCTTATTTCCTAGCTTGTGGTAGCCACTCTACTTTAGCCTTGTTCACTGTCTCCTGCAGATATTCCCCCTGTGATTCAAATCCAGCATTAAAGTATCTCTTCTCCTTACCCCCAACACAATCTGCCATAGCTCCTCCTTTTAGAATTTAGCTATCAGAAGTACCCCTTGTAGTTTAGCTCCTACTTTTATTGATGGAGCTCCTCACTTTCCTCCTGCCAACACACCCTTTGGAAGTTAGCCTATAAGAAAAGGTCATTCTAGAACCTCTGTGTTTATAGCTCACAGACACATATCCAGATTAAACTGTCTCCATTATTTTTACCCTTTTCACCCAACGGAGTCCCAAGGCCCCTACCCTATCTTACAAAAGGATCTGCCTGTAGGGGTCCATGGGAATTCCCTCTTCTTTCAATACTCAAATGAGTTTCAGAATCTAAGTAATTTCTCTGTGATCCAATGACTCTGGTTTCCTTGCTGCTCTGAAAACAAGAACCTTTCTCCCAACCCTGGGCATTCTCAATGGTTGTCCTTCATGCTGGGAATGCTCTCCTACCTTCCCTAGCTTCCTTTAAGTCCAGAAAAAAATCTCACCTCCCACAGGAAGTCTTTTCCAACTTTCTTCATTTTAGTGCTTCTGCTCTGTTGATTTTTTTCCCATTTATCCCGTATATAGCTTACTTGCACACAATTCTCTTGCATGTTGCCTCCCCTATTAGACAGTGGGCTCCTTGAGGACTAGGATTATTTTTTGCCTTTCTTTGTATTCCTAGGGTTTAAACAGTGCTTGTCACATAGTGGGCACTGAATGAATGTCTGTTGACTGACTTACCTTAACAGCTCTGTAGTCCAATGCATTAGAGGCCGTGTGACCTAGGGGATAAAGAGGCCTTGGAATGAGGAAGACTGTGTCTGAGTCCTGCCTTTATGACCTTGGGCAAATCATTTAACTTCTCAGCATTCTCTGTAAGACTATAAGTTGCAGAGGTGTTGACCTGAATTGGTAAAGGGAGTTTCATGACCTGAGAGTTTCCTATAACAATGGAACCTCAGATTCAGACCCTCTTTTAAAGATTTTTTTCCAAATGATGTTTCTTTATGCAATTTCATCGCTAACTCTTTCTCTTTTTCCATGGCATTTTACTTCATAGCCAAATTTCTTGGGAACCAACAGGTGAGTTATGGGCAGAGCCTGTCTTTTGACTACCGTGTGGACCGAGGAGGGAGGTACCCTTCTGCCCATGATGTGATTCTGGAGGGAGCTGGTCTTCGCATCTCAGCCCCTTTAATGCCACTTGGGAAGACATTGCCGTGTGGAATCACCAAGACATATACATTCAAGTAAGCAGACATATTCAGGGTTGAGTTGACCCTACCTATGATGCCTTCTTCATTACTGAATGCTCTTAGAATGGTGCTTAGTACATAGAAAGGGTTTAATAAATGTTTGTTGACTGGTAATAAATCAATGAAAAATTTATTAAGCATTTACTACGTGCCAAGCTTTTACACTGTGCTAAGCTTTGGAAATACAACTACAAAGATGAAGACAGTCCCTGCCTCCAAGGAACTCCCATTCTAATAAGGAGAAGTCACACATGTAGGGGAGTAATGGCAAGGACAGATATTTTGGCTTGGAAGGGTACAGGGATGGTGAATGGAGCCACATAAGGGAATGGATGGACACACTCTTTCCAGGAACACAGAGTTGATTGGATTATGTTCCAAACCTGGAACAGGGTGGGGAGGAGGGGACAAGGGTTGTGTGTCCAGAAGCATAGGAGCTGCTGAGAAGTCTGGGGAAGGAAATGAACCTTATCTAGTAACTGAGGTAAGTAACTAACCTGAAAAGAGGATTGTCAGAAGTAGGAGTTCCGTATACAAAAGGCCATGCACTCAGTCCTAAAACTCAGATCTCCTGTATGTGAGCAAACTGTTAGCAAAGGGGGTTCTACCTTCTGTTTAATTCAAGTCAATTAATATTTTTAAAGGGTCAACTTTTACCTTTCTGAGTGTTTGTGCAGGATGACACTGATCAGTCCCTGTTCCCAGATTATAAGGTCTGGTTTATGATGAGGAGGGCTGTGTGGGGAGAGTGTGATTATTATTTTTTTAAAAAGCTTTCGGTTTTTAAATATACAGACTGAATGAACATCCGAGCAGTAGATGGAATCCTCAGCTGAGTTATTTTGAGTACCGCAGATTATTACGGAATCTGACAGCCCTTTGGATCAGAGCTACATATGGAGACTACAGTAAGTAACTAATAGGCCTGGAGGAACATTTCCAGGGGAAATTCACCAAGTTAGCAGCCGAACCATTCCTACAACATATATGTCCAGTCCCCTGGTTCCAGCTTGTGGCCTTCTTGAAATTCAAGTAAGGAAAGAGATAGTCACCAAAGATGTCAATTTATGATCCAGTAGAAATGTTAAAGTCCACAAGCAAGTACTGAGCACGTTCTATGTGCCAGGCCCTGAGCTAAGTGCTGGAAGTACAAATATGAGCAAAAAAGGAAAGCAGTCCCTGTGCTCTTACATTCTAACTGGGAAAGACAAAACATAAAAGGAAGCTGAAAGGTAGGGGGAGGGGTGGGTGGCATTGATGGCATAGAAAGGGAAAAGGGGTGAAAGCTGGTTAGTCTGGGCCCTTCCTCAGAATGGAGGTTCCAGAACTAACTCACCCATGGGAGAAGAGGGCTGTAGGAGCAAAGAGATCTTCAAAGGTAAGAAGGCTGCTATGTGTATATATGTACACATGTATGTATATATCAATACCTATGTATAAATATATCCATGTTCAATGGTAGCCTTGGGGTGGCAGGTAGGGGGGAGGAAGGGGAAAAAAGAAAAAATAAAAAGTGTACAGCAGAGAACAAAAGAAAACCTACAGGGAAGAAAAGAAAACATGAACAGCTTTCAACATAATACACGATAATATATAGGCTTTCTTGAAATGAAGAGTTATTGCTATACATTCTGAATCCTCCCCTCTGTTCTACTGTGCACATGACATGTTTTTTCTTTTCTTATTTTATGTTTGTTTATAATGTTTCTTTTTATTTTCTCATTATGTACTTAAGTTTTAGTATTTGTCTAAAATAGAAAAAAATTTTAAAAAAAGATGAGAAGGCTGAGTCATACTCTGTGGAAATGCCACAATTTTGTTAGTCTATGTTCCTTTTTTACCAGTGTAGCAGGACAAAGGAGGAATTTTTCTGTCCTTGAGTTTTAGTCAAATACGTCTGGACTCATAATAATTTACCAGATTGTCCTTACTCTTAAGTTTAGTGCTGGATCCACCATGCCATGCTGACTCTCTTTTTGGCCTATACGCAGACACCTACCCATTAATAGAGAGGTATATTTATCTGCAAATGGTCACATGGATCACACCCACATTTGGAAAACCATTTAGGGTCATTCACACTCCTTGGAATACCTTTAGCCTTGAACTGAACTCATTTCAATAAACAAATAGGATTATAGGATGACCTTTTTCTTTTGGTCCTGCCTTTTACAGATCTCTAGTTTATTTAATGTTTTGTCATGTGAACTAGTTTCCATAGTGGAAGCTCTCCAGAATCTTCTATGAATATTTAGTTAATTTTAGTATAAAATTAGACACAGTACAATACCTCGGAGACTAAAGAAGGGTTATATTAAGATTATATACTGAAATGTGGTAAGACATTTGTCAAGACTATCTAGATTTGTATATTTCTAACTTTTGGTCAGTCCCCATTGTTCTGACTCTACAAAGTGCCTTTCCCAGCTTTTCAGAGTTGTAGAGATAAAATTCTCAAAGTCTAAATATCATATGTGAATGCTTAGGATTGTTTGGCTTTCCTGAAGTCAGTGAATCTTTGGACATTTTCATAAGCATAGACCTTCTTCAAAGCATGTAGATATTTCAGCTGATGGACTCAAATCATACAGTCCAAGGAATCATGGAATTTTAGGGTTACAAGAAATCTTAAAAGATGAAATTTACAGATTTATTCATTTACACATGCAGATACTGAGTCCCAAGAAAATGGTGACTTGTGAAAAGTCATACAATTAATAAGTGGTAGAACAGGGACCAAAACTGAAGCCTTACGATTCCAGGTCTGGTATTTCTTTTCAAATCTTGTGTCCGGTTCTTTAAATTCACAGGCTCCATTTTGTGGTTTGATTAGGTTTTCCTGTCCAGGTTGTTACAATGAGCAGAAATCACAAAAATCATGCTGATGGTGTCTGCTGTCTTATTCCAGATCTCAGTTTGGCCCTCAGTGCTGCTCACTGGTCCACTTATTCATCATTTGTAAAGCCTTTCTGTCTCATTTCTCACAGAATTGGTGAGGGATTTCTTTTTCATTATCCTCAAATTCTCAGTTTTCCCTGTGTTCTTCCCTCAGACCTAATGACCCTGCCTGCTACTTGATTCAGAATCTTGAGGGCTTCTGATGTAAGCTTCCTCAATTCTCCATTTCCAAACTTCCAAACGTGTGTTTCTTCACCCCTCTTCTCTTCCTTATCAGAGGGAAGAAGAGGCGGTTTTCTTTCTTTTCAATGCTGTGCCCTTGATCACCCTTTTGCCCTCTTCAGGACCTTGTGACATCAATCATTCTCCCCTCTCTCTTTGGCATCCCTACTGGCTCTTTTCCCTTTGTCCAAAAACGTGTTCAGGTCTTTCCAATCCTTTTTAAAAAAATCTTTCAAACATGCTAATCTCTTGCACTACTATTTCATTTCTTTTCTTTATCTGCTAAGATTCTATAACGAGTAGGTTCACTTCTTAAGTCCCTGCAATATGGATTCTACCCCCACTGATATATTGGAACGGTTCTCTCCAAAGTCAGCAATGAATAAGTCCAAAGTGCTATTTTCAGACCTTGTTACCCAAGTAGCCTGACATCGTCTCTTCTTCTGATTTCCGCGATGCTGCGGTCTATTGGTTCTCTTTCTCTCTCTCTGACCTTCTTAATTGACTCTTCCTCCTATTCTCCCTTAAAAGTCAGCATTTCCTAAGGCTTTGCCCTTAGCCTTCTTCTCCCATTTGTATTCTCTCTTGGTGTTTTCATCCAACCCCAAGACTTCAATGTGACACCTGCATTTATTACTGTAAAATCTAAATTTCTGTTTAGTGAGGATGAAGAAATGATTTTTCATCATTTGGGCTATTATCTTCCTTCCCTAAGGGAACTATTTTAACACACTGGCATAAAAAATGAACAGCAATCATTTCTTTTTTCAAAAATATTTTATTAATAGTTTTTGTTTGTGTTTCATCTTCGCTTTCAAATATACCCCTACCAACTTCTCTACCCTAAGAGCCTTCAAAGAAGGGAGAGAAAGCAGATCAGGAAAACCAATCAATTATGACAATATAATAATTATTAATAATAGCTAGCATTTATATTTTAATGTTTGTAAAGAGCTTTACAAATACTTTTTTATTTCACATATATGTGCTATATACATATATAGCACAATATAAACTACACACACACACACACACACACACACACACACACACACACACACACACACACACACACACACACATGATTCCGTACCCATGGTCCTCTCTCTCTTCAAAGAAGTGAGGGAGATACCTTTCCTTAATTCTTCTAGACCAAGCTTGGCCATTATAATTTACAGTGTTTGATTTCATTTTTTTGAATGGTAGTCATTTTTGATCTGAAACAAAAGAAAAGAAAACCCAGTACTAAACTTCATCTTTATCCTTATGGTCCCTGTTCTTCTACCAGTTACTTCCTTTTTTTGACTGCCTTCTTGGTATTTCAGGCACTGGGTACATTGATAATGTGACCCTAATATCAGCTCGTCCCATCTCTGGGGCCCCAGCACCCTGGGTTGAAAGATGTGTATGTCCTACTGGGTATAAGGGACAATTCTGCCAAGAATGTGCCCCTGGATACAAAAGAGACTCTGCCAAACTTGGACCTTTTGGAAGTTGTATACCATGTAACTGTCAAGGTGGAGGAGCCTGTGACCCAGACACTGGTGAGAGAAACTGAACCAACCTTCTGAGGGGGGTGTAGATGGTTAAGAGATATGTAGATGTGTGTGTATAATATTATACATGTGTATGTAGTGATATTGTGTGGGTATAAATGTATATGTACATATAGTATATATTTGGATGTGACCACACGTGCACATAAACATGCAGGGGCTTGTTTACCAAACATGAGACCAAAAATGAGGGGCTTAGACCAAATTACCTCTTCTCTTATACACACGACATACATGCATAAACACATGTGTTTATATTGAATATGTGTTGCACACATGTATGGGTTTGTGTGCACATGTATGTGTATATATGTGTGATGCATGTATCTATGTGTCTATATGTGTGTGCATGTAACTGAGGGAGCAAAAGGGGTAGAGGATGGGAATTGTGGCTGATACTGACTTCTGTTGGTATAAGAAGAATGAAATGAAATAGGGGAAGACACATTCCTTCAGTTTCACGCAGTTATGGAAATTCTCCATGTTGTGAGAAAGCTAAGCTGCAGGATATTGGTCACCTTGGTTCATTCTGGTTGGAGGAGTTGGTGTCATGTTGTGGATGAGTTGTGTCTGACTCCTCATGACCCCACTGCGGGTTTCCTTGGCAAAGATACTGGAGTTGTTGGCGATTTCCTTCTGTAGCTCAATTTACAGATGAGCAACTAAGGCAAACAGGGATAAGTGATTTGTTCAGGGTTCACACAGCTAGTAAGTGTCTGAGACTGGATTTAAACTCATACAGTGAGTCGTCCTGGTTCCAAGCTCAGCATTCTATCCACTGCACCCAGTAGATACTCTACATCCCTACAGTTACAGTCAGGTTGCAAGACTTTTGCAGGAAGACCAAAGAAGACATGGGTCCTAGATGAATGTGGCAAGTTATAACAAATGGTGTCAGGCTGTACAGAACGGTGGGGATGGTCCTAGATTTGGGTGAAGGATGGCTCTGCCTCCACTTGGCACTTAGTGAGAAGATGCCGCCACAGGGTTTGGTGCTAGGGCAGTGGGAGCCTTTGTTCCCTTGACAGGGTTTGGGGAGGGTTTGAGGGATTCAGGACTTTGTCTTAGCAGGTTCTGTTCACCAGGCAGCATCCAGGCTACAGAAGTCATTTCAGTTGATTTAATATGTACTTTTGCTCATCTTACTTTCCAGGAGATTGCTATTCAGGGGATGAAAACCCAGACATTGACTGTGCTGACTGCCCCATTGGTTTCTATAATGATCCCCAGGACCCCCGCAGCTGCAAGCCATGCCCTTGTCAGAATGGTTTCAGCTGCTCTGTGATGCCAGAAACGGAGGAAGTCGTCTGCAATAACTGCCCGCAAGGGATCACTGGTAATGGCAGTGCTGCCTTTACAGCCTGGTTGATTTCTGTTCTGACAAGAATGATGCTGTATAAACAACACTCATATCTAGGGACAGATTTTTACAACTTCTAAATCCACTTTTTTTTTTGGTCCCCAGTTCAAATCCCAGCTCTGGGACTTATTCTCCATGTGACGTCAGATGAATGGCTTTTTATCTCTGGGTCTCATAAAAATGAGGAGCTTAGACCAAATTACCTCCTCTCTCTAAACCCTCATTTTTCAGATAAGATTATTAAGGAATTCAGAGTTGTATAATCCAACCTGCACACAAAACTCATATCTACAAAATCCTTAAGAACTGGCTATGCAGCCTCCACTTGAATACCTCAAACGATAGGGAACTCAGTGCCCTGCCTCCGCTTTTAAAAAAAAATCATAGAAACATTTGTCTATTTTCAGTCCCAAAGAGTGATTACAGGATCATAGATTTAGAGGTAGGAGAGACCTTGCTGCTGTTCAGTCATTTCTGACTTTTTGAGCCCCCTTTTTGGGGGTTTTCTTAGCAAAGATATTGGTGTAGTTTGCTGTTTCCTTCACCAGTTCATTTTACAAGTGAGGAAACTAGGGCAAACAGGGTGAGGTGACTTGCTCAGGGTTACACAGCTAGTAAGTGTCTGAGGCTGGATTTGAACTCATTAAGGTGAGTTTTCCAGATTCCGGGACCAGCACTCTTTCCACTATACTGCTGAGGAGAGACCCTACAAGTCAGATGATTAACCTTTTTATTCTACAGATGAGGGAACAGACATAGAGGGGGAATCATTTATCACTTTAGATTTGTCACACAGGCAGTAAATGGAAGTCAGAATTTGAACTCAGGTCCCATGACACCAGGTTCATCAGGAATGTTTAATACTCTCCATTGTACTATACGGGCCTCCCAAAGTCATTCTCTGAAATAAATGGAGCTGAAATAAATGGAGCTCCCATTGATTTGGGAGATCCCTAAAACTATGCAAATTACAGATCATGACCCAGTCCTACCTGCCCATTCTGTAAGATTCCCAAAAGTTTGCCTTATGCTTGATTCACTTTCTTCCAACATGTCAAGGGTACCAGTGGAACATTTTAACCGTTTACTTGTCATCCCTTGCCCCTGACCCAAGACCATCCCATCTTCTCTTTTGATTGTACAATTCCTTGGGAGTTTCCTTAATTTCTCTTCTCCTGAGTTCTTCTCGGCCATATTTTGTAGCCTGCTCACCCCTACCATGAGTTCTTCGTGTACTGCACCATGCTCTCTCTCCCCAGTACAGGGAAAAAGGAAACTAAACACCTACAGTCTCTAGGGGTTAGCTGTGTGGATCCCGCTGTTTCTTAAAAACTAGAGAGCTAGTCATCTGGGAGGAAATCAAATAATTTGGGACATAGGGTCACAGTTATAGAGGTGAAGAGGACTGTGGGCACCATCTAGTCCAGCCTCCACAGTTACAGAAAAGGAAACTGAGACCCTGAAAAATCAAATGACTTGCTCAAGGTAACCATGTAATAAACTGTAGTCCTCTGACTCTTAGCCCAGAGTTTCCAGTACTCCACAAAGTGAATGTTGTACTCATGAATCTTTGGTTCATTCTTGGACCAAACAGCTTGATTGTGACCTGTGGTGTCTTCCCGATGCCATTGTGGGCTGGCATCCTTGGAATGACACCACCTTACCTTTTCCTGGTCTTTTAAGACCCTCCCTTTACTGTTGGTCAGTATTATCTTTGCTTGTCTGTCCCTCCCCAGGTGCTCGCTGTGAGCTCTGTGCTGAGGGCTACTTTGGAGACCCCTTCGGTGAAAATGGTCCTGTGCGGCCCTGCCAGCCCTGTCAGTGCAACAACAACAATGACCCCAATGCACCCAGGAAATGTAATCATTTGACAGGGGAATGTTTGAAATGCATTTATAATACAGCCGGCTTCCATTGTGACCAGTGCAAAGAGGGCTACTTTGGGAATCCTCTGGCTACCAATCCATCGGATAAATGTCGAGGTAGGAATGTGACCCTGGAGGAGTTGATGGTACGTGTGGTGTGTGTGTGTGTGTGTGTGTGTGTGTGTGTGTGTGTGTGTGTGTGTGTGTGTGTGTGTGTGTGTATGTATATCCGAATGCAAGTGTGAGACCTTTCCCATTTCCAGCCCCCATTGTAGCTGCTGGTGCTTTCTCTATGAGATCACTGTTCATGCTCTGTATCTGTCCTGTATGGACCTAGATTTTTACATGTTGCCTTCTCCATTAGGATGTGAGCTCCTCGAAGGCAGGTGCTATTCTTTTTATTACTTTAAGATGTGTCCCTATAGCTTAGCAAATTTCTGGGCACACAATAAGCACTTAATAGATGCTTGCTGATTGATTACTAATTAGGGATCCTCTGTGAGGGCTGAGGCAAGGGCCAAGCAGCATTGTGTCAAAGGAATGAGGGCCTCTAATGGGTTAAAGCTGAGTGAGGAGCCGCAGGAAGCCAGGTTTACATTCCTAAGAGGAAGTGGAGATAAAAAGGGGCCATGGCTTGGGTCGAATCCTGAGGCAGGTAGAAAGTGGCTGCCAAACCTGTTGGGGGAGAGTCATAAATGGCTCCAGAATAAGGCAGAACAAACTAAATCTAAGAGGGGAACAGGGTGTCTATTATAAAGTGGTTTAAGAGGTCCTTGCAGGAAGTCAGCACAACTGGGGCTTGGAATGAGTGACTCTCAAAGCTTCCCTTGGAAAGATTCTGCTTTTGAGTCAAGTATCTTAAAGGATTCCTAAGTCTAATCCTGCGCCACTGTTTTGGATACTACTCCACTCACAGGACTGTTGAAAGATAAAGGCTCTGTAAACCTTTAAGGCTCTTATATAAATGTGAGTTATTATTTCAGATGAAAGGAATTATTATATATCATTCCTCACAGTATCATAGATTTAAAGCTGGAGAGAATTTTAGAAGCCATCATGTCTAGGTTCCTTACAGATGAGGAAACTGAGACTCTGGACAGTTAAATGACTACCCAGGATCACACACCTCTTAAGCTTTAGGAGGAGGATTTGAACCCAGGGTCTTGTCCAAGGTCACGCAGCTAGAAAGTATTTGAGGTCAGATTGGAACTTGGGTCTTCCTGATTCCAGACCCCAGCATTCTAACCACTGTACCACCCAGCTGCCTTGTTCTCCTCTGTCAATTCAGGTCTTATGTGTTGCATGCCAGTGGTAGGTCTAGTAATGAGTTCAATACTTAGGATGGGGACTTGATTTTGTGACCTCTGGCCCTAGAGGATCCAGACTAACTCTGGATTTTACCAGGTCCCCAGGATCCCAGTGAGATAATCAAGGCCTGAGTGTTCCTTGGACTTCTGGACTTGTCAGAATCCCTAATCCCCCTTCAAAGAAACCTGGATGCCTACAGGGGCCCCTAATGCAATCCAGTGTATCAGAGGCTTCATAACTAGAGACGGTGGGAAAGCATTCTTTGGAATCAAAGGAAATGGGTTCAGACGTTTCCTCTGACAATTACCACCTACGTGACTTTAGGGCAAAAAGTCACTTAATCTCCCTTATAATCAATTTCCTTATTTTTTATAATGAGGAAATTGGAATAAATGGCCTCTGGGTCTCTTCTAACTCTAGATCCTATGACTGAAGATAACCAGATACCTGTGTGGGTCCCCAAAACTACTGCCAGTGAAAATGAATCCTCTAGGAATCTCCTGGTTCAGATTATTTCTTACCCAACCTCAAGGCACTCAGACAGAGTGTTAGGAATGCCAGAGCTCATTGTTCAACAAAGTCTGGGTTCAGCTTCTCTTTGATGCTTTCCATAGCTGTTTTCTCCTGGGTTATGGTTTGACTTTATCTCTTAAACTGAGCTTGGTCACTATTTGAACCAGATATTTCAACTTTTCCAAAAGCAGACATTGGAATTGATTGGACACGAATCTTCCTGCTATTTCTGTGCTGGGCCAACGTCTTCTTGGCACGAAGACTATTTATGTAACAGCTATACAGTTTAGTGAACATTTTGGATGAAGTTAGTCAGTCAACAAGCCTTTGTTTACTATCTGCCAGATACAGTGATTATCACTGGTGCTTTGTCAGCTGGTGTGTACAAAGAAAGGCAAAACCACAGTCTCTGCCCTCCAAGTGCTTACAATCTAATGGACAAGACAACGTGCAAACAACTCTCTATATACAAGATATAGGCAGGACAAACCGGAGATAATCAACTGAATAAAGTCGTTAGCATTAAATGGGGCCAGGAAAGGCTCTTGAAGAAGGTGAGATTTGAACTGAGGCTTGAAGGAAGGTAGGGAAGCCAAGAGGTTAAGGTGAGGAGGATGTGAGTTCTAGGCATGGAGGACAGCCAATGAAAATGCATATGGCATTGGGAGATGGAGTGTCTTTGTGCAAAGCAGCAAGAAGGCCAGTGTTACTGGATTATATGGAGAAGTGCATTAAGGAGACTGGAAAGTTAAGAAGAGGCCAGTGTATAAAGGTTTTAAAAGTGAGATTTTATATGGATCCTGGAGGTAGTATTGAATAGGAGAAAGACGTGGTCAGGCCTACATTTTAGGAAGATCACTTTGACAGCTGAGTGGAGGATGGACTGGAATGGGAAGAAAACTGAGGCAGAAAGACACACCAGCAGACTAGTGCAGTAGGGTAGGTGTGAGGTGATGAGGGCTTGTACCAAGGCAGTGGCACTGTCAGGAGAGAAGGAGGTATAAATGAGATGTCATAAAGGTTGAATTGACAGAATGTCACAACAGATTGGAAATGAGGGCAAGAGAATGAGAATTTGAAGAGGACACCTAGCGACTGGAAGGCCAGTGGTACCCTTGACAATTATAGGACAGTCAGAAAGAAGGGAGGAAGCAGATAATAGATTCAGGTTTGGGCTTATTGAGGTTAAGATATCAGTAAGACATCCCATTTAAGATGTACAGTAGGCAGTTGGAGATGTGAGGCCAGAGGTGAAGAGAAAGATCAGAAGTTGATCATCCTCAAGGGTGAGCTTCCAGTTTAGAGCTATAACTTTAGGAGAATTAATTTCTTGTGAAAGACATGGGCACATTTTGAATAGGTTGACTTTAGAAAGTACAAAAGTCTAAAGTAAAAGCAAATGTAAGGATGACATCTTGGAAAAAAAGAGAAAGATTAGGGCCAGATAGGTAGATTTGAGAATCATCCACAAGGAGATGGTAGAATCCATGGGAGCTGATGAGATCACTGAGGAAAATAATATAATGGGAGAAAAGTAGGTGGTCTAGGGCAGGCAACGAGAGACCGAAGGATAGATTGTTGTAGTATCTTTTAGTCTATGCATTTTTTCCTGTTCAAGAAGTTAGTTTCTGATGACAAGTAGTGAACAGAAACAGATATTATCTAGACCGGAAAGGGTCAAGAGTTCTCAGCACTGAGGACCTGATAGTCTTCATACTTATCTTGACTATACCTCTTTTTCCCTCCCTGAAGTTAGCCTGATTTAAGTTCTTCTCTACATTGTCCTATTTTCTCTAGCTTGCAATTGCAACTCAGTGGGATCTGAACCTCAGAGGTGTCGAAGTGATGGAAGCTGTATCTGTAAGCCAGGATTTGAGGGCGTCAATTGTGATCAATCAGCATTAACCAGCTGTCCGACCTGCTACAACCAAGTGAGGGTTCAGGTAAGTTCTTTTCCTAATGTTACCTGCCATCCAGAGCATTTCCTGTTTAAAGTCCACAAGTGTTTCCAGGATAAGAGCTCTATGGGTGGATGGGTGGGAGATGGTCTGGTGGGAGCAGCTGGAATTCTTTCTGGAGACTTAATTAGTGGTGTTAATGAAATGGTATTTAAGATCTTACAGTCCTTTTTGCATATTTTTTTTAAGGAATGCAATTAGAATATAGATCAATAAAATGTAAATTAATTTGAGAAGTTTTAATACAAAAGCTCTCCAGAATTCTCTCCAAAATTCAGAGAAGCATGTAAATATTTATCCTTCAGGATCCCAAAAGAACCTTAAATGTAGAACAAACTGAACTCTGGGCAGAAGTAGTTCAGAGTTTCTCAATAGGTCCTAGTCTCAAGGGTGGCAGGAAACCTTGATGTCCTTCTGTGTCCTGATCCTGTCCCCTGTGCTGGTTTCAGTTGGAGCAGTACTTGCAGCAGCTGCAGAGTTTGGAGGCTCTTGTTTTGAAGGTGCAGGCTGGTGGTGGGTCGCTGCCCAACGCAGAACTGGAAGGCAGGCTGAAGGAAGCAGAGGGGACCCTTCAGGACATTCTGAGAGAAGCTCAGATCTCTGAAGGTAATAAAGGACAACTTCCCTTCAGAGAGGAAAGGGAAGGAAGGGCCTCTATGGGGAGGTAGTCATATGCTATGGAGTTCCGCTGCTACGGTCAATGTCTCTAGGAACCTGAGTCCCAAGCCTTTAGCCAACCCTCTTCTTTTCTTTAGATGTAGCATGGTTCACTGGAAAGTGGGCTGAATTTGGAACCAGAGGTCTGGATTCAAATCTCAACTTTACCACTTGCTTCCTAAGTGATTTTAATGAAAGTGCTTTTCCTTAACTGTGGATCTGACCATACTCAATAAATTACAATGACTCCCTATTGACTTTGGCATCACCTATAAACCCTTCTCTTTGGCATTGAAAGCTCTGCACAATCTGGCTCCAACCTGGTACTGCCTTCTCCACATCTGAAGGTCCAACCAAACTGGTCCTCTCTCTGTTTCTCATATATGGTCTGCCTTCTTCCAACTCTGGCCATCCCTTACCTCTGGAATGCATTCCCACTTCACCTCCACCTCACAGAATTCCTCTCTTCCTTCAGGACGTAACTCAAGTACCACTTTCTACTCACAAACTTTCCTGATACTTCTCCTGTCTTTGCCTCTCCCCCCCGCCACTCCCCCAACAGCTAATGCTCCCTTTCCTAACTACCTGGCATTTATTTTGTATTTATTCTGTATAAATCTATTCTCTGTGTGTATACATATATAATAGTTTCTTTAATAGAATATGTTTCCTGAGGGCAGGGATTGTTCCTCTTTTTTTGTATAACCAGTGCCTCCCACATTGCCCAGCACGTGCTTAATAAATGCTTGTTGGTTGATTGATCATGGGCAAATTACTTCACCTCAATGGGCCTCTGGCTCATCATGTGTAAAATGAGGTTAAACATTAAGGTCCCATCTATCTTTGAATCTATGATCCCTTGATCTTCTTTGGAAGTTACCCAGGATGCATGGGGACAAACAGGACAATCAAATGACATTTGTACCTTTTATAATTGGGTCAGCCTAGTGGGCTTCTCTCTCTTTAGCCCTTTGTTAAATCCAGTGATTCCATAACGACCAACCCAGGAAGTACTCACTTTGTCTCTTTATATATGTCCAGGCTCTGGTAGGTCCCTGAAACTTCGCCTGGACAAGGCAAGAGCCCAAGAGACCAACTACCAGTCACGACTGGATGAGCTCAAGATGACTGCCGGCAGAATGCTGGCCCTGGGGAATCAGTATCAGAGCCAAGTCCAGGACACCCGGGGGCTGATTGCCAAGATGAGATTGAACTTGGAGGAAAGCAAAACATCTCTAAGCAACACTGTAAGTTCAGTTGTGTCCTGAGGCTGGGGTGGGGTGGTGGTGGAGGAAGGGAGGTGGGGGTGGGGGGACCCACCTTCACTCATTTGACCATTTCCATTTCTTCCCCCATCCTCTTACCTCTGCTCTGAGTTTTCTCCCATTATCTCTCAGACTTGAAATTCCCTTCCTTGTAACCCCTTAATCCCTACCTTTTGTGTTCTTTTCTCTCTATCAGATCCAGGGCTCTTTACCATTCTGCACCCCCTCTTGTTTCAACCCCTGTGCTGGACTCCTGCCTCTTCTCCCTTCATTCTGCTTAGTCCAAGAAATTATTCTAACGAGGACAGTGGAATCCTGAAAATGACTGTGGTGTGGGTCTTGTGCTTTTACCAGCCTTTCTCTGCGAGAGGCAAACCCAGATTACTCTCCACTAAAGAACTCTCCTAGTATGCCTCATTGTGGTAGGGAAGTGATCCTGGGTTCTCAGACTAGAGGAATGCAAGTTCAGGCAGGCCCAACCAAGCTAGAAAGGCCATGAGTCCAGGACCAGTTGATGAATTGTGATGTCCATCATTTGGTGACCAGTTTAGCTGAATTTGAAGAGATTCATCCCTAGGTTGGCTACAGGGTAATAACCTTTTGGGAGGCAGCTGGGTAGCACAGTAGATAGAGTGCTGGGCCTGGAGTGAGGAAGACCTGAGTTCAAATCTGACCTCAGACACTTAACATCTATGTAACTCTGGGCAAGTCATTTAGCTGCTATTTACCTCAGTTTCCTTAGCTGTAAAACAGAAATAATAATAGGACCTACTTCCCAGTGTTGTTGGAAGGATCGTTTGAGATAACACATAAAACATTTTGGAAATCTTAAAGTGTCATGTAAGTGCTAACTATTATCATTTTCAACCTCAGCAGTGCATGAGGTCTGTCAACCAAGGCATGGCAGGGTCCCAATCTGTTGGTAGAGGAAGTACTTATGTTGCCAAAATTAGAAATCCTTGACATATTGAGGTATAATCCAATTCCATAGCAGGAGGGATAGGATTAGTTAAATTCTGTTATTAAATCTGAAAGAAGGAGGGAGTGGTGGGGTGGTGGGAGACACAAGGTTCTAGGATCAGATGCTATCTTAGAGAAAACAGATCGACTGATGACTAGATACACTGAGGCTGGGAGGAGTATGGAGATATAGAAGCCATGCCACTGAGGATGGGGTGGCATCCACAGGAAAGGTGCTAAAGGGTCAGATTCCTCACTTCTGTAGGGACCAAGGTTAAGTGCTAGAACATAAGACCTTTCTCTCTATCCTTCTGCCCTCCAGAATATCCCACCTTCAGATCAATATGAAGGACCAAACAGCTTTAAAACACTAGCCCAAGAGGCTTGGAAGTTAGCAGACAGGTGAGTCACATTTGGTGCTATTAACTTGGAGGCCAAGTCTACCCGGGGATTGACTCACTCAAGCTGGAGATGTGACCACAGGGGCTCTCTGGCTGACCTCGCCCTGGGCTGAACAGTCATCCTCCTTCCTCTGTGTGGGTTTGAATCTCTTGACTTTTAGAGAACTGGAGGTCTCCAGATGTCCAATAGCGTAGGACTTCCTAACCTTTTTTGGGTCATAGATACTTTTGAAACCAATGGTCCTGATTTCAGAATAATGTCTTTAAATACATACATTATATACTCAGGATTACAAAGGAAGCTAATTCTAGTGAAATATTCTATTGAAATTCTGTTATCGAAAAATTTGTTATTGAAATTTCATTCGAAATTCTATTAGTTTTTTTTAAAGTCCACAGACCCTAGACTAAGAATCCCTGTAGTAGTACAAGGCACGAATGTTTTTTTTTGTAAGGAAGGGTCTGTGGATAGAGACTGGGAGCATTTCCTTCCCAGCTGCTCCAACTATGACTTGTTGGCTACAAACAAGTAGGGCATGGTTGTAGGCATGGTTCCTAGGGCCACCTGGAACTGAAACGAATGAGAACTTTGGGAACTCACTTTCTGTAGCTTTAGGGGACTTGAATGCTCCTTTCAAACCAAGCCCAGGAACAAGTAGCAACAAGTAGTGAGGAGGCAGGCTGGTTGGGGGCCAAGCCTGCAGTCAGGGGAGCTCTGCAGGAGCCTAATGCCTGCTGTAGAACACATGTTTGTGCTCCTGCATCCTTGGATCTCAGACCCTAAATCCAGATGCCTTTCAGATTTGTTCTTTGTGTGATGCCCAACTGGGGGTGGCAAACTTAGTCCATCTCCAATGGCTCAGTCAGTCCAAGGGGACTGGTTTGGACTGCTACAGGGTGAGCCATCATCTGGGCTATGCAATGCTTTCCTCAGCTTTTTTGGGGAAGGGCAGAAAGAACATCTGGGATGATTTTGTTGACAAAAGCTTCTCTCTTTGGACTCAGGCCCAGTTTAGGAGTGGACTAATGGGAGAAAGAAATAACCTGGCAGAAATATCGTGAGAAGCCTTGCTGACTTAGAAAAGGGCCTTGAGTTGTTGGAAATCACTTACCTTAGATTCAATATTTCCATTCCCTGAAAGGCCTCTGAGGATTTTATTCATGTAACAAACATTTATTAAGCACCTACTGTATTCAAGGGGCAGAGTATGGTATACTGTTATACCATAGTTTTTCTTCCCATAAAGATTGCACCGGGTCCAGAGTCTGCCTCTGTGTCTAGCTGTATGTAATTACCCCTTTGTGCTTCAAGAACTTGCTGGACCTACTCAAAATATTAAAATGGATCTGTGATCTCTCCAATGCCAGTATGTCCTCCAAAGCAACCCACCCCTGCCCATGCCTGCCCATTCTATCAGGCTCTCCCCCATGTTCTCTCATAAATTTCCCATACAGGATGTCTATCCAATTGGAAAGGAGGTACAGCCTTCCTCACTTTGTTTTGGCATTGAGAGTATGCCAGAGGAGAACCTGAGCCATCCCTACTTCATCCCTCATTGTTGACACATGGCCAGTCCATTTTCTTGCTCACTTAAATGGCATCTTTGACTCTGGGTCTTCTTAGTACTTCCTTATTTCTTACATGTTGTGGTGAACTTGACCTACTATGTGTATCTCCATAGTCCTCTGAGGGATACTCATTTTTAATTACTTACAGACTTTCTTATTCTAGGATTAACAGCCACACAACAACACTGGTAGGATATTGGAATTAAAAAACTGGGCCTTTGTTTCAGGGAGAAGTTTGGGGTCATTAAAGAAGTTTTATAATTTCTCAAAGGTAATTCAGTCCATTCTTTTCCTACCGAAAAATTCTGGACTCAAAAATGCCCATTTGTGATATCTATTCAAGATTATATGAACTCTGCAAGCTTACCATCTAATTCCATGTCATAATATGGACAATAGACCACATCTACATCTTGTAGATGTGTTGTGTCTTGTTGTTGTGTTTTCCACAAAGCCCTGCAGGAACCACTCATTGTGGTGTGGAGGTGACCCTGGGTTCTTGATGACTATATTGGATGAATATGTTGGATGGCAGTATCCATCATTTAAAAAAAGGTATTGAGTACAGTCCTGAGGTTTTACCTACTGAATAATGAAAGGTCTGGAAATCAGGTATTTTTATACATAAATAGGATACAGCCAAGAGGGAAAAATTCTTGGTTCTTTATTCTGGGATGGTTCTCCAAAACAGTGATATCAAACTCAAAATAGAAGCAGAAACCTTTAACCTCACATAAAGATCCCTGCAGGTACCTATTGACTTAGAAAACCACATAATAACATTATCTATGTCCTGTTCTATTTTTACTTATTTTATTAAACATTTCCCAATTGCATTTTAAGCTGGTTCAGGCAGCACTGTTAGGAGCGATATGTATCTGACATCTCTGTTCCAGAACATCCCATTATTTAAAGCATGCTCTATTACATATCTACTCTGAGATTCACTTTTCTTCTTCCCTTTCTGGGGCAAGTCTGCTCTGTCATTCCCTTTCTTTCAGCTTCCATCAAAAGGATTATGGCAAATGTCCAAACTTTGCTTTGAGAACTCTAATGAGATTTCAAATTCTTACTTTTCAGTCATGTAAAGTCTGCTAATGATATGGAACGACTGGCCGGGGAAACCAGGGATTATTCTAACCAAGCCTTGGAACTGGTTCGCAAAGCTGTGACGGAAGGAGTGGAAAGTAGCAATGTGGACAGCTCTGTGGTGCAAGGGCTGGTGGGAAAGTAAGTTCAAATTCACTACGCCGATTACTGGAAATGAGCCTGGCAGAGGAGCAGGGACAAATTTCTTATGGGAACCCAATGCGTCTGATTCTTTTCTGGTTAAGATAATAATAAAAACTCCTACATATGAGAGCTAAGAGTTGGCGTTTATAAAGCTCTTTAAAGTTTGGCAAGCTCTTTAACAAGCAGTAATGCCTCGTTTGATCCTTTCAACAACCCTGGGATGTAGGTGCTATTATTATACCCATTTAGGGAAACTGAGGCTGAGAGAAGGTATATAACTTGCCCAGGGTCACCCAGCTGGTAAGTGTCTGAGGTAGGATTTGAATTCAGGTCTTCCTGACTCCAAAGTTAGAGCTCTAGCCATCGCAGATTCTCACAATGGTCTCTTTATGTAGATTTGAAGAAGTCAAATCCCTGGCCCAGCAGTTGCAGAGGGAAGCTAGTCAAGCTAACACTGGAGCAGACAGATCTTTTCAGCAGAGCCTGCACCTCCTGAACTCCATTCCTCAGTACCCCAGGATCACCAACCAGGCCTTCCAGGTGAGGGGGCCTATAGGCACAAGCAGCTGAGGCATAAAGCTCTTCTCTCATCTTCTGGGTGTTCTACTCCCAGCCCCTCTCTACTGAGCCATTCCCCTAAGGCACCTTCCCTCATCCCAGCTTCAGGCTGAAAGAAGGGTCACTTTCCATTTCTTCTGCCTTTTTTCTATCTACCTTGTGAGAAAAAATTTCTGAGGAAGACTTGACACAACTTTTGTCTGTTAGAAGTGGCAAAATGTGAAGATAGCCGTTGATTTTTCTTAAAATAAATTTTTATTGTCAGTCAACAGTCAATGAGCATTTTTAAAAATAAAAAAATTTTTGCTGTCAGGCAACTGTCAAGAAGCATTTTTTAAGATAAATAAAATAAATTTTTACTGACAGCCAAAAGTCAGGAAGCATTTTTTAAAGTAAATAAAATAAATTTTTACTGATAGTCAACAGTCAGCAAACTTTTTTTAATAAGCAAAATAAATCTTTACTGTCAGTTGACAAACACTACCTGTGTGACCCTGGGCAAGTCACTTTAACCCTGTTTGCCTCAGTTTCCTCATCTGTAAAATGGACTGGAGAAGGAAATGGCGAACCACTCTAGAATCTTGGCTTAACAATGACCCCAAATGGGGTCATGAAGAGTCAGACATGGTGGAAATGACTGGACAACAACAATGTGTCACACAACAGTGTGCTAAGCTCTAGGGATATAATGAAAGCAATACTTGCTACCATTTTTTTTTTAATATCACCACCATTTCCTAATCAATCCTTCCTTCCTCCCTCTCTTTCCCAGAGAACCAGCCCTCATCACAAAGAATTAAAAAGAGAAGGAAAAAAAGAAACAATTCAGGCAAACTAGCCCACACATGGAAAAAGTCTGCCATTATGTGCAGTATTCCACACCCACATGATTCCACCTGGCTTCTCATATCTCTTCTTTGGGGCCAAGACTGGTCATTATAATTTCACAGTGGCTGATACAGTGGTAGCCTTTTTCCCAGATCCCAGGGACCACTGGGAACTATAGCAAATTAATTACTAGTGATGGTTTAATGTTTCCTGAGTCCTAACCAAAAGGGGCTTGCTTCTACTTGACTTAGGACAGGGGTGGGGAACCTGTGGCCTCAAGGTTCTCAAGTGGGGCCCTTCGCCTGAATCCAAACTTCACAGAAAAAAATTCCCTTATAATAAAAGGATTTGTTCTGTAAAACTTGGATTCTGTCAAAAGGCCGCACCCAAGGACCTAGAAAGCCACCTGTGGCCTCAAGGCTGCAGGTTCCCTACCCCTGACTTAGGAGATGGCTTTCAAAGTTGGTTTGATTTAGAAAAAGCCTGTGCTTCCTGGAAATTTTGCCTGGGGTCCACCTCCCCTCCTCAATGACCAACCTGTCTGTTCCTCTCACTATGCCTTTTCCCTCTCCCTATGCCTTTTCCCTCTCCGTGTCCGCTGTAGAACTAGGCTAATAGAAGACATAAACACAGACATAAAAGAAACAAACACAAACAGTGACGGAGATTTTTGCCTACAGACGCAGATTGTACAGAGGGACCAAAGAAGATGGAAAGTTTCTCAGATGTCCTTGGGGCCCACTTCTCTTTGCCTCGTGGCCAATGCTTATGCTCCATAGGCTTTTGTGTTCTTTACTGCATCCTTCCTGTTTCTAGGCAATGATGTCAAGCCCCTGCAGGGTCCTGGGGACTGGCTCTCATGGTGGGGGAAGGAGAAGAGGGGGAACAAACATTTCTTAGGTACCTACTCTGTGCCAAATTCTCTGCTTTTCAAATATGATCCCATTTAGTCCTTGCTACAACCCTGGGAGGTAGGTGCTGTGATCCTCCCCATTTTACAGTCGAGAAAACTGAGGCAGACAGCGGTTAAATGATTTGCCCAGAGTCACATAGCTAGGAAATATCTGAAGCCAGATTTGAATTCATATCTTGCTGATTTCAGGCTCTTTGTTCTCTCTCTCTCTATCCCCCCCACATCACCTATGTCTCTGTCCTACCTCACGGCTTCTTTCTCCACAGCAGGAGAAGAGAGTAAGCCTTCTTTTTTAAAAAATTAATTTATTTGTTTTCAATTTTCAACAATCACTTCCATAAGTTTTAAATGTTTTCCCCCTTCTCAAGAGTAAAGCTTCTTGATGTCCCTGTGATTTCAGGTAGAAACAAAGACAATCAGACAGGAAGCTGACTCTCTGTCAAATCTGGTAACAAGACATATAACTGAGTACAAGAATTTGCAAGAACGCCTGGGAAACTGGGAGGAAGAAACACAGCAGCTGTTACGGGATGGAGAGAAGCAGAGACTGGTATGTCATTTCCACTGAGAATGGTTTACGTTTATGTAGCACTGTACAGTATACCCAGGGCTTTCTTCATGACGACCTTGTTTAATAGGTCATTCAAATCTGATTTATTATCCCCACTTTACAGATGAGGAAACCGAGGCTCAAAGAGTCTCTTACCCAAAGGGACATAGCTAGTGAGTGATAAAGTCAGGATTTGAATCCAGGTCCTCTGATCCCTTCAGCAGCACAACAGCACCTTTGATTCAGGCTGCTTATGTCCTAAAATGATCCTACTTGTATCTAGGCTGGGAGACAAACACAACAATGTTAGTCACTCAGAACTCCTCAATGAGTCAGTGCCTAGATCTGGGGATAGAATTTGGGCCTTTTGACATTTAGTTTGGGGTTCCATCCACTAGCTGGGTCAGGGGTTAAAATGATAATTTGTAAGATGAGGTTTTCAAAACCTGAATCTGAAATTGTTTCGTCCCTGGGTCCGTGTCATTGAGCCCCTGAACGTTTTGTCTTTTCCCAAAGAGTGAGAGATTTCATCTGTTTTCATGTTCCTGTGAGGTGAATTATGACATTCTGTTATCATGAAACAGAAATGTGTTGGGGTTAATTTTGTTTATCAGGAATGTGCTTCTGGGGTGTAGGTTACATGTGCTCTAATCTTGGTTCTTGTACCTGGCTATTTACAGAAATCAGATCAGCTGCTTTCCCGTGCCAATCTTGCTAAGAGCAGAGCCGAAGACGCCCTGAGTATGGGCAATGCTACTTTTTATGAAGTTGAGAGCATTTTAAAAAACCTCAGGGGTGAGTCTTTATTATTTATTTAATTTTAATCTGGACTCATAATTTTATTGGTAGAACAAACTCCCTCTACTAAAACAGATTGGCAGCTGCTCTGTATACAGTCAAACAACAGCTAGCATTTATCTGGACTGCTAGATGGTGCTGGCCCTGGAGTCAGGAGGACCTGAGTTCAAATTCAACCTCAGACGCTTAATAGTTGTGTGACCCTGGGCAAGTCACTTAACTCACCTTGCCTCAGTTTCTTTATCTGTAAAATGAGCTCAAGAAAGGAATGACAAACGTCTTTAGTATCTTTGCAAGAAAACCCTAAATGGGGTAATAAAGAGTAGGATATAACTAAAACAACTCAACAAAAGCATTTATAGAGCATTTTAAGGTTGGCAGAGAACTTCACATGTAGTCATCTCACTTGATCCTCGTAACAATCCTGGGATGTGTGTGCCATTATTATCTCCATTTGACACACGAAGAAATTGCAGTATGCAGAGGTTAAGTGACTTGCCCAGTATAAGTGTCCGAGGCAGGATTTGAACTCAGGTCTTGCTGACTCCAGGTCCACTTCTCTATCCAAGTCTGGAGGTTAAGGGACTTGTTCATGCTCACTCACATGGCCAGCATGCATCAGAAGTAGATCCCAGAACCTCAGTCTTCCTAACTCCCTGGACAGCTCTGTAGCCAAGCCGATTCTCTGAGTCCTTATTGATTTTATTAAAATTATAATAGTTAATATCTACATAGGTTTGCTAAATATTTTACATACATTATGAAATTTGAGTCTTGAAACATCCCTAGGGGTGTGTACTTCATCCCCATTTTGCAGATGAGGAAGCATGAGTCAAGTGACCTGCTCATGGCTGGACAGATGGTTTACACGTCAGAATCAGGGTTTGAATCCAAAGTCTACCAGACTCCATCTCCAGCACTCTATCTCCTGGGCCATGCTGTCCCTGTCCTCTTCTCCTCTGCTGGTGCCAGAGTTGGTTCTGATTTGTCACACTAGAAAATGCTTGTTACTATTCCCAGAAATATCTACCATTGCCCCCTGGTGACAGTGCTAGCATGCTTCATTAGTGCGGGAAACAGTAGGAAATTCCTGTTCATGGCTCCAGGCTCCTTTATTACAGAAAAGAAGAGAAATATTCCCAGGGCTCCTTTGTTTGGATTTTCTATGCCAATTACTCCTTTCCTACCCAAACCCACCTATTCTTTTTCCCATTTACTTTTTTTAACCAGTCCTGTCTTGTGATTTCATGGGTACACAAAGCCCTACTGTTAAACCTTATTAAATGCTTGTTCATGGGTTGATGGAACTACCTTTATCACTGCAGATCAGAACCTACTCACAGTCTTAGAGTGTTGCTTGGGAGCACTTAGAGATTAAATGATTTGCCCAGGGTTACAGAACCAATGTGTATCAGGTGGGATTTGAACTCAGATTTTCCTAATTCTAAGGCCAGCTCTGTATATACTCTGCCCTTCTGTTTCTTAGTAAGGAGGTCCAGGAATATAAGTTGTAAGCTCAGGGGTCAGTATTTAGAACTGTAAATTCTAAACTTTTGTCTGTTCACAACCTGTGTGGTCTTGGACCAAGCCAATTACTTGCCTCGATTATCCCTTTTGTAAAGGAGGTGGATGGGTAGAGGGGAGCTGGCTGTGTACTTAGGGACACTAAATTATGAGTTTGACTTATCTTGAAATATCAGCTCTATCCTCTGGTACTACTGACCTCTGGAGTTTAAAATAAATAAACCAAGAAAGAATTCAGGCCTTGGGTTTCCTTTGAGAAACTTTGCCCCCATAGTCTTAGACTCTTTCTCTGTCATTAAGTCATTAGTAATTCCTATCTTCTTTCATCTCAGAATTTGACCTGCAGGTTGTGGATAAGAAAACAGAAGCAGAAGATGCTATGAGGAGACTCCCCTTTATCAGTCAGATGGTTGCAGATGCCAATGACAAAACAGGACAGGCAGAGAGGGCCCTGGGTAGTGCCGCTGCAGATGCCAGGCGGGCAAAGAACATGGCAGGAGAGGCGCTAGAAATCAGTGATAATATTGAGCAGGTAAAAGTTATTAACATTCTGTGGAGGGCATATTGGGGGATGGGAGGGCAAGGACTGTGAAGAAGAAGGGACAAGGGAACTGTGGCTGCCTCATTGTGGCTTCTAAATGAAGTTGTGGCCTTGTCTAGCCCTGTGTCCATGTGATTGACTTCTTACTTGGGTAGGATACAGACTTGTCGCCAGTTCTGACAGGAAGGACCTCATTTGTCATCCCATACATACCCTTTTCCTCAATAGGACTGAACCCATAAGATTCTCACATTAGATTAAACAGACAAGACTCCAGTTCCAGGCATCTGAGAAAGTATAACTTATCTAGGTGGGAATGATATCAATGCCTTGATTTCAGAACTTGGGAAAATTTCAACCAAAATTCCAGCCGTGACTCTCTCTCTTATGTTTAGTCTCTTGCTAGGAAGAGATGATAGACAGAGAGAAACAGAACAGAAAGAGAGAAACAGAGACAAAGACAGAGAAAGAGAGAAATAGAGAAGGAGACAGACAGAGACAGAGACAGAGATCCCCTCTACCCATCCAAGCTGGAGCTCTTGACCTATTGACTATTTAGCCTTATCAGGTCTCCTACTAGGAAGAGATAGTGATCTATCTCTACCAAATTATGGATGCCTTGGTTCCCTAAAGTCCAAAGGTGTGTCATGAGCAAAGACCAGACATATGTAATTTTCCTTCCAGAGCATCTGGCACTGAGCCCTAGGTAGTTCAATGCTTTTCATAAATGCTTATGGATGTGACTGATGTTGAACCAGGCTTATGGTCCAGAGGTAATAGCTTCCAGGTCCTGGTCACATTGACCTCCAAGATAGTGCAGGCCTCTCTTCTTCACTAAAGCACCAGTGAAGTCATTCCAAAGACTGTAGGAGTTAAGCAGCAGGATGCAGAAATATGTGGATTTGTTTTCCTTCTTTTCTGTTTTTCCGTATTTCTCCCAACATGTTTACTGTTCTATTAATGGTCAGCTGAGACAGGAACGCGGTCATGTTGTTGACATCCTTCCAACCCTTGACGGACCCCAAAGCGCCTTGTCTGAAACCAAGCCTGGGGATGGGTGGGTTCCCAAACCTGGCCTTTTCTCAGCAGATCTAGTTGATGTCTTTATGGGTCAGCTGCAGCTGCATGTCTATCTCATTTGTCTTGGGGTTGTTTTCTTGCCTTGTGAATGTCTCTTCTATCATCCATGGCTCCATTTCTTCTCCCAGGAGATAGGGAGATTGAACTTAGAAGCTAACACAACAGCAGATGCTGCCTTGGCACTGGAGAAAGGGATGGCCACTCTGAGCAGTGGGATCCGGGATGTGGAGGGAGAGCTTGGAAGGAAAGAACTGGAATTTGATCAAGATGGGAACGCCATGCATGTGGTAAGTTTCCAGAGGTTGTCTTGTGAGAGAGCTTGTTAAAACAGCTCATTCAATAAGTTACCCATGTTTTCTATTCTGCAGGTGATTCAGGAAGCCCAAAGGGCTAATTCCAGAGCCCAAAATGCAGGACTTACCATCCAACATACACTAAATGCCTTGGACAGCATCCTGAGTCTAATAGGTATGTAAAGTGGTCTTCTAGCATATTAGTACCACACTTTTATAAGCTTCAAATGGCCTATTGGAGAAAACACTGAATTCTTTATTCAAGAAACATTTATTCTCCTCTGATTGTAAGATACTCTGTTAGAACAGAAAGACATAAACAGAACCATGTGTGCCCTCAGAAAGTTTGCATATTCCTGGGAGAATGTAATAGTTACACAGATAAGCATATATAAGATATTTTGACCACTAAAAGAATGAGGGAAGACCTTATGGAGGAGGTGACGACATCTATGTTATCTTGAAAGGAGATAAGGGTCCCTAAGAGGCAGAGCTGAATTAAATTTAGTAAATCATGTTTTAGTTTAGCTAAATTGTAGACTCCATGAAAAAGAGCAATATGAAATAAGGTTAGAAAACCACTGAAGGTTTTTGGGCAGGGTCATGACTGGCAGTTACATGGAAGGTGGTAGATTGAAGAGGAAGCAGGAAAAGCAACTACGAGAAATTGTCATAGTCAGAAATTATCATGAGATAAGAGAAATAGGAGTGGTTCTTAACTCTTATTTCAAATTCATCTAATTAATTTCCAATGAAGTTGGGATTTTATTTATTAGACAGCATCTTAAATATCACAAATAATAAGTTGTTTTATTTTAAGGGTAATTCTATTAATATAGCATGTCAAGGTTTATAAAGCATTTTGTTTGCAATAATTCTCTGAAATAGCATCACTGTCACCATTTTACAGATAAGGAAACTGAGATTCAAAGAGGTTAGAGATGGAAGGGACCTTAAGGTTCATCTAGTCCAACTATTTCACTGTACAGGTGAGGAAACTGAGCCTGAGAGAGAAAGAGACTGACCCAGGGTCACACAGAAAATTGCATGAGAAACAGAATTTCACGTCCCTTGACTGCCAGGCCAACACTCTTTGTACTATAATAGTGACTGACATTTACATAATGCCTTACATATATTATCTCTTTAAGCCTGACAACCAGAGCTGGAACTAGGACAGGGTGATGGGACTCTGTCTCAGGGTGCTGAATTTGGAAGATGTTATGAATCCAGGTCTTCCTGACTATCACAGTCCCTGGCACACAGCTGATGCTTAATAAATGCTTATTGATTGACTCCAAGTTTAGCTCTCAGTCCCCTCCTTATGGCACGCTGCCTCCCTTAGACCATGACAGATCATTTGGAATGAAAGAATCATGGGTACTTTTAATATCCTCCACCCCCCAACCCCCAACATGAATTCCAGGCCCTAGGGTTTTGTTGGTCTGTTTTCTCTTTATGTAGCACAGGTCAGGGCTGAATGTCAGTGAGCACGGCTGTGTTTTTCAGCAGGTGGCTTGAATTGGCCTAAGGCTGCTGAAATTCATTTGAACCAGTTTGGTCTGGTCAGATGCTCTTCAAGCTGGGATTCCTCGGGGTGGCTCGTGGGGAGAACCTGACCTGAATTCAAATGACATTCCTATCTGAACTGAACAGAATTTCATGGACCTCCCTAGATTTCAAGTCAGAGTCAGAGTCTATATCCTTCCCCAGCCAGCTGGGATCCATCCCCCCAACTCAAACAGTCTGTGCTGACCTCTGTAAAACCCTGAACTTGAATGATTTTCTTACAAGCTGCTAAGGACACACAGCAAGTTTCCCTGTGAAGAATTCAGGAGCTATAGGATAGAGGTGACCCTGAACCCAGGGCATGGTGGGTTGGGTGAGCAGGCAGCTTGGATTAGGACAAGGACCTCATCCTCTTTAACCACTGTTTTTTTAGACTATGGATCTATACATATTGCTAGAACCGCCCTCATCTAGAGATTAAAAACACGTTTTAAATTAAGGGGCTAGCTTGGGGTCAATAGGTAGTTAGGTGGCATGGTGGATAGTGCACCAAGCCTGGAGCCAGAGAGACCTGAGTTCAAATCTAGCTTCAGGTACTTCCTAGCTGTGTGACTCTGGGCAAATCACTTAACACTGTTTGCCTCAGTTTCCTCCTATGTAAAATGAACTAGAGAAGGAAATGGCAAACCACTTCAGTATCTCTGCCAAGAAAACCCCAAAGGGGGTCTCAGATAGTTGTGTATAACTGAAAATGACTAAACAACAATAACAACAAAACTTAGGGTCAAGCAACTAGCCTAGCTGTCATTTGTGAAGTGGACATCCCTACTTGAAGACTAAGTACTCGAAGCTGGAGAAGCTACAGAGCACATCAGAGGCAAGGGAGTTAGCCTTGTGGAGGAAGCCAGTTACTGAGTTCCCATAGGGACCAAGCAAAGCATAGTCTAACAGTTAGGATATTCTTGGGCAGGTAGGTGCATCAGATTCGACTGAAGGAGGAAAGGAAGGTGGGTCTTGACAACATTAAACGTGAGTTGAGGCTCAAGGAGAAAAGCCAGGATGGGCAGGAATTGTACAAACTTGACCTTGGGCAAATATATTAATCTTCCTGGGTCTCAGTTTTCTCATGTGTAACTGAGGAGGGGTTGGACTAATGATCTTACAGCTCTAGATCTGTGATCCTAGATGATTTGGGGGTATTGGTTCTATGAGGTGATAGTTTTAAACATTGTCTGGGTTTTGATGGGTATGCCCCCATCAAAAACACCCACCTTCGGCCCAGCCCAATCTATCTCCAAAAGGGGCCATCCAAGCAAGACTATCTTTAAGGGTCAGACTTCAGAAAGTTTGGTGTCCCATTGGTCTCAAGAACATGGTGAACAACATGGATTGTTGTTTGTCCTTCATTCTCAGAGGACCATGGTATCAGGAAGGAGATGCTATGACATGCAAGTGAATTGGATTTAAGTGAGGCAGAACTGTGCAAAGTCACCAGCCTCCCTCTTTCCTCTGGAGTCATCTGGGTCTAGTGGCAAGATATAGATCAGAATGACTGGAGATGACCCTGGATGCAGTGGGAGGCCTTAGCCTTTTGAGTTAAGATCTTTCCCAGGTCTCAGTTTATTTGAGGCAACACTGATTTAGTGATTAAGGCTAGGCAAAAATGAGGCAAAGAATGACCTCTTTTACCTAGTCAAAAATAAATCAATCTAAGAGGGGAAGACCCTCAGGGTTTCTGGACAAAACAGAAATAATTGCTACCTACACTCATCCTGAACCATGAGAATCCAAACAAGGACTAAGTGAGGCTTGGGCTGGAACCCATTGGTCGACTAATGAGAACCAAAATGATTTGGATTTAAAGTATGGTTCATAAAAAAGAAATCTATCTGTAAACCCCAAGATAGGTTTCAGTGATCAAAACTTATATTCCTTAGAGGAGAGCACATACAAGTAAGGGTATGATTCCCTATGTGGACAGAGGGAAAGGAGGGAGAGGAAAGAGAGGAAGAAGAGGAGGGAGGGAGAGAAGAGAGGAAGGAAGGAAGGAGAAAGAAAAAGAAAGAAAGAAAGATCTACATTACCCAATCGGAACTGGACAATTGGGTCCCCAGTTGGGCAGCTACTAGTGCTCACATGAAAAGAAAATATAGTTGAAGATAAAGATGGTCCCATGTGTATGTAGAGAAATCTGGCTATAGAATTTCCTTGTTGACTCATTTCCTGTTCCCTAAAATAGACCAGCCTGGCAGTGTGGATGAAGAAGGGTTAATCTTACTAGAACAGAACTTCAGCAAGGCCAGAAACCAGATCAACACCCACCTTCGGCCCTTGATGCTGGAACTGGAGGACAGAGTTCGTCAGCAGCAAGGCCACCTTAGATTCCTGGAGGCAAACATTGATGGGATCCTGGCTGATGTCAAGAACTTGGAGGATATTCGCAACAATCTGCCTCCTGGCTGCTACAACACCCAAGCTCTTGAACAGCAGTGAAGCCGTCCCAGAGATTTCTCCTCCTTGATTCTCAGGTCACAGACCCCAGAGTTCAGGGCACAGCACTGGTAAGGGTGGGGGTGGGAGAGGCACAATTGGACTCAACTGACCTAGTCTTGGTCAAGTCAACTAACCCTGATCCCAGTGCTGTGACTGGAGCCAGCCAGAGGTCTGGCTGTCTGTGTGTGATCCTATTTGCTTCATCATGTTGGGTAATGAATTGAATGGCATTACATCAGGAGACTGATTGAGCAGCCACAACCCCAATACAGTTTTGGCAGGGAGGATTAGCATGTGGTAAAATGGCCAAATCAAAACATCAGGGTCATAATTAGCGAGGGAGGAGCAAATTGGGCTTTGCCTAAGAGCAAAAATATCTGGAGGGAGAGGGGCCCCCAATTCACAATGATTACCATCCTTGGATCTTGCTTTGGCCCATCCAGTCACCATCCCCAAGGGTCTAACTTATGGTGCTTTTCTCCTGGGTCCCAGGTTTAGTGAAGGTCAGATCCTCCCTTCTTGTGGCAGACTTGAACCTGCTGTCTGACTGACCTTGGTGCCACTGTTCCCTTACCCCTAATTCTCTTTGCCCCAGGTGAAAAATGTCTAGTTTCAGCTCGAGTACATTTAAGAGACATGCTTGAAAACATGATCATGCTTAGATTCATCTAATTCTCTGAACCTTGAGGGCAACAGAGAATTCTCCAAGTTTAGCCAGCCTTTCCTCCAAATACACCCTAGTATCAAAAGAGGGAATGAAACCCAATGAAATACTGTTACTTCTTGGCAAAGCTTTTACCCTTTGGTACTTTTCCCTCTCACCTTCTCATGAGGATAGCACTTATACCCACTTCTAAGCCATATGAGTAGAAGTAAGAATGGGACATGAGGGAAAATTGGCACAGCAAACCCTAGGGTTGCTTACATTCTGGTGGCATTCAGGGCCCTACTATTTAGTGATCCTGTTGCCTCAGGGGGGTCTCCAGCCTGGGTGGGCTAGTAACCTTTACTCTCCTGTCTAATGATACAGACTACATTTCATTAGCTATTAAAGAAACAGGGAAGGGAAACTATTTGGTTTCAAACTGATAAAATATGTAGCTTGAATGTTGAGAGAGATGTAACTTATTTGCAGAATCAAATTATCCTTCCCTTGACCTCCCTTTTAAAATCCCAGGCTTCAATGTGTATTTTGTGGACCTCTTTTCCACAACATACCAAAGGATGCTCCCTCCTTATCCCGAGCTGAGTAGAAGATCTTGTCTGTCCTAAACAGTGTTTGGTGGAGTACCTCCCTGGATGTACGTCTGCCTCAAGCTTGAAAGACAATTGGTGCTGCCTTTCCTCTTCCCACCATGTTTTCCCCCTTCACTTTTCATGGACATGTTTTTCAATAAAGAGGTATTGAATAAGCTGCCTATTGTCAGTTCCTGATTTATAGATTAATAAACTCTCAACTACAGATGCAAAAATTTAAGAGCTAGAAACCACTTCTGCAGGAATTATTAGAGGGATCCTTTGGTTGACACCTCTGATCCTAGATCCTAAACCATGTGGATTCTCTCCCAACTGGAAAGGAATTTTGCTGGATTTAACTCTTGCTGTCTTTTATTTCTTATAATGGAATGACAGAGTTTTATTTCTAGGACAAACTAATCACCTGTCTGTGATTTTCAAGGAAACTATTTTCTGAAAGGGTTAGTAATTAATATGTATAATTTCTTGACTTTTGGAACATGATCAAAGCAGAATCTCCGGTGTCTACAAGGTGTCATCCATTTTGGGGAATGAATTTTCTATAATATTAATTATGAATATGCCCTTGGGTTGAATAATTGGGAGAAAAAAATATAATGACATAGACCAGACTCTGATGAATGATACTTATGATCATTGTACTTTGTTTTGGGTGAAAGTGAATTTGGAAATCTCATTTTATAATAAATATTATAGAGCACTTTAAAGTTTACAAAGCACTTTATGTAATTATCTCATTTGAGCCTTACAATAACTTTGTGAGGTAGGTATGACAAATGGTATTCCCATTTTACAGTTGAGGAAAGTGAGGGTTAGAGAGGGTAAGTGATTTGTTCATGGCTATACAACTAGTTAATGTCAGAAGAAGGATGTGAACTCAGTTTTTCCTGACTCCAAGTCCATCATTCTCTATGCCAAACTATCTCTAGTGTTTATTTTAGTTTATATAAAAATCATATTCTTTTACTTTCAGTTGTATGTAATGATTTGAGACTTAGGACTGAATTAGCACCCTAAAAGTGTAGTTCCAGATTTGTTCACTTTTTTGTTTTAATTCATCTCTGTGAGATGCAGAATACCTTGTTGTTTCTCCTTCATTCCTGAAGGGGACCATTCATATCTACTTGATGTTCCATTATAGGACATCTTATATTTATATTTATATATATTTATATACATATATATGTATATATGTGTGTATATATGTATATATATGTATATTATATATGTGTATATATGTATGTATGTGTATGTATATATATGTATATATATATATATAGAGAGAGAGAGAGAGAGAGAGAGAGTTTTCTAGTCATATTGGGAGAATGGAAAAGTCAATAAATCACAACTTTTCCTGACAGACGTGTTATTTGAATCCCAGGATGTGATTTCTTTTCATTTCTCTTAGAAGATGGGAAGAAGGGATAAAAAGAAGTAGAATGAGACATGTAGAATGAGAATAATCTAATCTCATGTTAGCAGAAAGTGTCAAATAACATGAATGTGTTTCCTACGCCCTCTGCTAATTCTTGGTATGGTACTGGAAATGGTGTGGTACTCTACGGCTCAGTTTTCTCACCTGTTAAAATGAGAATCTTTCTCTGAAGGTTAGGCCCAAGCTCTCCTCCTAGTTAACAGGTGGTTATACAGTCTCTCAGTAAACAACTCAACTCCTCAAGCTAGTTATAAAAGTAAAAATAACTATGTACTATATTGTTAATATCCATCAACTGCCAAAGATTCCATCAAGAATCAACATATTAGTAGATTGTCTCAAAGATAATTCAACACTCTTTCCTTATTAGATGCTCAAAACTAACATTTAGCTTTGGGAACAGAAGAGCCAACAGTGTAATCTATAGATTTGAAGGATTATCAAACACAATTTTGATGTGCCAATAGCCCCTAGTGAAGATAGGAGCTATTGGTTAAATAAACCATTAGTTTGCCTATAAGAGCATCCCCAAAATCAGTGACTCCTATTATTCACCGTTGATGGACATTACCTATCATGGACATACTAATGTGACACATGTTAAAATGAACTAGTCATGATGTTAATTAAAGTGGCCTGCTTAAGGATCAAAATAGTAATCCTAAGAATTGTTGTTACGAACTTAATTGAATAATGCTAACACCAGTCCAGTGGTTGACACCATTGTCCTCTGGATAAAAGAAACTTCCGAACCAAAATTTGACCTTTAGCTAGCATCTATATGATACAAAGTTAAGATGTGAGTTAATATCCAAAGTGGAAGAGAGTCATTATTAAATAGAATCATTTGTTTATTTCTGTCCCAAAGGTATTAAAATAAAATATAAGACCTTGATTGTGGTGGTTATTGTATTTTAGTAAAGTTTAAAAGTTTTTGATTATCATAAGTCTTACAATTCACACAATGGAGGCAAACTTAGCCAGCATTCTCCTACTTGGATATTTTTGATCACATATCTCATCACTGATAATAAGCATTGCAAATGGAAGTGTAAACAGATCTATAACTCATGCATTTGCCAGTTGTTTCTCCCTCACATGGACGTTAGTTCTTAGCACATTGTCAGGCATGTATGTTTGTTGATTGATGGGTGTTAGAGTGGGCAAGGCAATATAAATGTTGCCTTTGATAAACATGTGTTATATACTTGTATGTAGATTAATACAAATGTGAGTATGCAGACAATTGAATTTGGGCAGAAGAATTGCTTTAGGTATATTTTATAGCTGTTAGTGCCTATAAAGTAAAAACTCAAGTTAAAACCAGTTCTCTTATTCAGTGGGCTCAAACTTAGATAGTGAATGTTTAAGTTTATTATTCTAATCTACAACTACTGCCTAAAACTTTGTTTCCTTATACAAAGACTTATTTTGATGTCATATTTTTTTAAATTCAAAGCAGCCCAGTGCAGCCCACTAAGGCATAGTCTAAATCATGGTCTAATTCCTTGACTTAGCAGAAGTGAAACAGAAAACCAATAGCATCATCTTGTTTATTATAGAATTGAAACATTTTGCTGATAAAACTTTTGTCCATGACCATCTTTAGCAACAATATTTTACTCAAAATATTTCACTGTGAAATGATCTCGCAACTTGAATGTCGTTTTTCTTTAACGAATTGGTTTCAGGAAAGCAAATCTTATGGTTAACGTGGCAGCTTCAGTGATCAACATGTAAATTGAAGAAAGCCCTTCCCTCCCTATACCAATCCTAGAGACCTTTAAAACTTAACCACGTTGTGGGCTCTGTGATTTAGGCTGAAGAATGAGGAAGGAGCGAAACGCAGCTCATTTCTAACCAACCCTAAAATATTCATAGGCCCCTCTAAACTTATGCTACAAAGAAACTACATGGTGGAGTTTTACTGTGCAGCTATATGAAGATGTCAGTAAGATGAGTCATAGTGTATTCATAATCATTACCACAATGCTATGTTCCTAAGGCATGCTGTCCTAAACTAGATGAACTAGGAAATCAATCATTACTCCCCTACTTCCAAATACGGCCAACTGGTCTACCCAGTTTTTTCCTTTTTTTTTTTTTTTTTTTTCAATTGGAGAAAAATACGGGGTTCTGCTTTCTTAGTTTCATGAAAGTGTATGTGTGTGCGTGTGTGCACACATGTGTATGTACATGTATGAAGGGTTGAGGGTAAGTTCAGGTTCCTAGAATAAGTAGATTTTCCATTGTATTCTCCACCTTTTGCTGCCATTTGGGAATTGAGAAGTACAATTGATTCTCTATTTATTCCTACCAGGAAGTACCTCTGCTATTTCTTTGAAATAGCTCAAGGATGAGACCAGAGCACAATGGTGAAAGGTTGGAAATGCACACAGCAGTATGTGCCGTTTGTCTAGAGGAGACTAGCTCGGAATTATCAGGCACTGTACAAATAGAGAAATTCCTTTTCCATGTCCCTAATGGACTCCCATGAACCATGTGAGCAGTGAGATCTCAGAGGTTACCTGAGGAACACTGAGGTACCAATTAGCAGCACAAATTCCCTAAAGAGATCTCTTGTGAGAAGGGATGTGTGGTTTTCTCCTCATCTGCTCTATCAGTTACTTTCATTTTTGGAGGAAAGGAAGAGAGGTGACTTTATCTGATGGCAATTTCCTGCTTGTTGGCAAGAAATGAGGCTGTAGAGTCCCTATGACATTGCCATTTCAACTCCGACCTTTCTCACAAAGTCTCCAGGTCTCCCCACAGGAGTCATGTTCCCCAAGCAAGCTGAGGATGGATTACTGGGAACATGGACCAGGTTCACATGACCTATTGGTCATTCTCTTGACTGTCAGGGCCTTACCAAGAATTCTAACACCCCTCCTTAGCATTGACTGTGACTGGATCCTATCAAAAGTCCCATTGTGAGACAAGAGTAATGTTGTTAGCATTCTTAGTGAATAAGGAGCATGAAAATGGGAGCTAGGAAAGGAATAGGGAGAAGGTGGTGGTTCTGTGCTCATGGGAGCTTCACATTTTTCTATGATAAACTTCTTCTGGTGATGGCAAGGGAGTTCTTTCCAACTTGCTGTCTCCTCCTTCCATCCCACAGTCAGGTATGACCTGATCCTTTCTTTTCTAGAACTCCACTTGATCTATTTCTTCCATCCATAACATGCCTTCATGTTTCTTCCACACCAACCAGCCCAGAACCATCATAGCTCCTTCATGAGAGAAAGGAATAGCAAATGGGGTTTAGTCTCTGCCTGAGACCTGAAGCATAGTCCAGTGAAAAAAACACTATCTATAGAATCATGTTGAACCTGGGTTCAAATCTACTGCTCATACTTCCTTCTCTCATGATCTTGGGAAAATTATTTAAATTTCCTGGGCCTCAGTTTCCTCATCTGAAAGATAAAGAAATTTGACCATATGGTCATTGAGATCCTTTCTGGCTCTATACCTATAATCCTAGGACCTTAAAAGATAGAAAAGTTACCTACTCCATCATGGAACTGCCCCATATAGCACATAGCTAAGCCTTAAGTAGTTTTGTTCCCAGTGATGGGCCCTCACCATCTTCCCTTAGTCTATTCATAATCAAGAAATCCTTGCTACTGGAATCTCCACATTCCCCTGGTATCCAGCCTCCTTTCCAGTGTGGCTCTATGTTACTTCTGGATGTAATACCTTGTCACAAACTATGTAACATCTCCTTCTACTCTGTCTTCTGAGTATTTACTGTGCTGTCTTAATCTTTTCCCAAACTAGAACTTAATCAGGGTTAATTTGGACTAAATCATCTCTAAGTTTCTTTCTACCTTCACAATTCTGCCATGTGCCTCAATGTACTTGTGGGATAGAGGATGAAACTTTCTCTTTCTTAGTTTCTGTAGTTTTTCTTCTTTGTCCAAATGTTTGCAACCCTCCCCCCCACCCTCCCCAACCCCATCTCCTATAAGAAAACTGGCCTGAAATCTTTTTACAGTCATGAATGTGAAAGTTTGTACCCAAGAAGACATATGAGTTGGCAGACGGATTGTTCTTGGATTTCACTCTCTCCCAGACTCACAAGTACCATCACTGCCATGGAATTTTGATAAAAAGGTTCCGTTGTTTTAATACCCTCCTTTAAAGTCAATCGGAATTGCCCAAGATAGGAAATCAAGTGAGAAGCATGGACTGTCACTGGGACCCACCCATCCTGGCTCCTTAGGCAGGCTAAATGACTTTGGAAGCTGGCACTGTGTCCCTGGAGCCCCTTCAAGGGTGAAGAGTAGAGAGGAAACGGAAGAGGCAACTTGAATCCATGCATCTAAATGGGTTTCCTGAAGGCTCAGTGCTCCCATGGAGAGCCCTATTATGTAAATACATGTTCCTATTAAGGCAGATTTAGTCAGATGACAACTGATATTTCTTAATTTCCCTAAAAGTCTTTATCCTAACCTTACAGAAACACTGGGATACTACCTCTACCCCACAACAATGTTTAACCCTGGATATCCCAATCAGGATAAATGAGTACATTGGAGTTGCTGTGATCAGGATTCTTTGTTTTTGTTTTTTTCAAGATCATGAGATGATGTGAATGGGTTATGATCCTGCACTAGTGAAGGGGGTGCCCATGTCATTGAGCTTCCAGATTCATTATCTGAGTATCTTACACACAAAGGGATGGATTATAGTATTAGCAGACATGGGCCATAGAAAAACCAGATTCTCAAGGATATCCAAGGCTGGATGACCACTTAGCTTATTTATTTTAGAAATTGCTGCATTATTAGAATTTTACCTGGCATAAGTGATCCAGGTATGTGCCTAAGTTTGGTGTAGAAGGGCTTAGTACAATGAGTGAAGGAGGTGGGTACTCTACAAACACTTTTTGACTGACAGCCCCCACCCTTCCCACTAGTTCTAGTTCAGTTATAACCCAAATGCTGTATGATTGGGTCTTCTAAAATGTGTAAGGACTGGCTTTGTCTAAGCTAGAGGTTAAGCCATTATTCAGTTTTGGAGATGGAAAACCATCTCCCAAAACCAAAACTTGAAGAAATAGGTTCAAAGGCCTGGGGAAAACTCATTCCCAAACTTAGAATTGTAGAAATTTTCTGTCTCCTGGGACTTCAAAACCCAAGTGGTTCACTCTTGACCAAAAAAGAGTGTTCCACCTCATATCTGGGGATGTACCTCAGGGGCTGGGCTCCCCCAATAATGAGAGCCAAGGCTGAATGCAGTAGCACATCAAAACAGAAGGAATGCCAAAGAAACGTATGTGGAGATTAACCAAAAAGAACCATAGACACCCATTTCATCCAAGGTCTATAAGGAAAGGTCAGCCCTTTGCGACAAAGGGCATGCTAGGAGGGCGAGTGCCAGAGCCACCACCCTAGAGCATGCTGGGAAGGTGGGCACCAGAGTCGCCTCCCTAGAGCATGCTGGGAAACAGACATCAATATACCTCTATGGGCTGCACTTTCCTCTCCCCAACCCAGGGCACAAACAGAAAGGCTGTCCAAAGATGACTGTAGAAAGGGGGTTCTGTGTACCAAACACCATGGTTCTTGGGACATCCCTGTCCTGTGGGGTATTACAGTCAGCAAGTGAGGAGGACAGACTGATGGGGGAGACAGTGAGAGAAAGACAAAGAGGGAGGAGAGAGAAATAGATGGATGGACAAACAGACCAAGAGGAGTGATGAACAAGAGGAGGAGAGGAAAGCACAAGGACTGAATTGCTGTAGAGTGACAGGGTTGGGGGGCATCAAGGGGGTGGGGGCAAGAACAATGGTGCCTATCCAGAGGCATTGATATACAGCTGGCTCTTGAGGATGTAGTCGATGACCGGCTGGGTTAGGTAATCCACAACGTGTCCATCCCCATGCTGCAGGGCCAGTCTGTGGGAAATAAGAAAACAGACTGAGTCAGAACCTCTTCAACTAGTCTGGGTGATGAGTGAAGAATGGGGAGAAGGTAAGGTGACAGGGTGAGAGAAAATAAAGAGCCCAGAAGGGTCAGCATAGCCGCTGGCCTCCGAAACAGTGAGGCAGAGGAAGCAGTTGCCTGTGTTTTAAGATTTCAGAAAGACTTGTCTGCCTCCAAACAGATCTTGCACCCAAGTGTGACCAGGGCTTACAATGGAAATTCCAGCGTCATTCCTTTGAGTGCCTCTCCCTGTCTGATCCTTTTTGGAAAGCAAATACTCCTGGGAGAATTAACAAATTAAACAAATTTACAATGAATTATTAAAATCTTATTAGATCTCTTTTCTTCTAACTTGAGTGATAGAGTAGCTATAAGAACATTGAGCTCCTATGAGAGGGAAGGGAGAGTATGGGGAGAGAAGGGCATAGAAAGGAGTCGAGGGAACTGGAGCTCAAATGTCACACCACACATTTTACAATTTAGTTTAGCTGACACTAGTTGGTTTCACTTTGAATTTTCTCAACTGATGGTCTGTAGGGATTAAGAACCTAAAGGGAGATCAGAGAATCATTGAAGTTCCACAGCTGGAAAGGGACTTCAGCTACTCCAACTCATTCTCACATTCTTTCTCTGTGTCTCTCTATCTATCTTTGTCTCTTCCTTCCCCCCTCCTTCTCTCTCTCTCTCTCCTCTCTCCCTCTTTCTGTCTCTCTTTTCTCTCTTCCCCCTCCTTTCTCTATTTCTATATCCTCTCCCTCTCTTGTCTCTCCTCCCCATCTTTCCCCTCTTCTCTCCTCTTCTTTCCTCTCCCTCTCTCTCCTCTTCCTTTGTCTTCTCCCCTTCTCTGTCTCCTCTCTCTCTCTCTTTTCTTCTCCTTCTCTCTATCTTCTCTCCTCTCCCTTCTTTCCCCTCCTATCTCTCTTTTCTTCTTTCCTCTCTTTCTGTCTCTTCTCTCTTTGTCTTCTCTCTTCCCCCTTTCTCTCCCCTCCCCCCTCCTCACCCTCTCTTTGTTTCCTCTCCTTTCACCTTTCTTGTCTTTTCTCTTCCCCCTCTTCTCCTTCCTCTTTCTCTCCCTTTCTCTCTCTGTCTGTCTGTCTCTGTCTCTCTCCTCTTTGTCTTTGCCCCCCTCCTCTTCCCATCTCTTGATGATTTGGGAATTTGAGATACAGCAAATTCTAATTGCAAATAATTCTTTACTCCCCCAGTGTGGATGCTCTGCAGTACAATCAGAGAAACCTCAGGATAACCGATTCAGGCACACGGACACTAGAAAGTCTTTCTGGAGCTTATCGTTATAGACATCTCCTTCAGTGACCTTCTCGTGCTTCAACTGGTCCTTGTGTCCTCCCCCATAGCAACAAATCATCTCCCAAATGATCTGCCTACATGTATATATACACAAACTGGACAGACTATCCTGAGACTGACCTGAATGACTGGGACTCCAGGAATGCAAGCCACTTATACAAATGGAGAAGCAGGGAGGGAACCCTAGACAACTCTGGCTCAGGAAGGCTCCCATCGTCCCAGCTTGAAGTAAACATAACACCACTTAGACATACTTCAAAGCCCATGGCGGCAAGCCAGAATGAGTGGCCTGGACACTCCACACACCACTGGTAAGGATTTGCACCTTTTGTTGGTTTTTCTTCACTGGCTGATGATTGGTTTGCATGGGAAATCAATGGTCATTGGATTTTCCTCCTTCCTGCATTTGTTGAGGGTTGGTGGGCGCAGGGGGATGTTCAAAGTTTAGCTTTACTTTGCAGTCCAGAAATCATTTGGAGCCATTTTAAGAAAAACACCATAGATTTCCCTTCTGCATTTAAGGCTTGCACTTCACAACAATTTTGTGATGTAGTTAGTGGAAGCATTAATATCCTCGTTGTACCAATGAGGAAATAGGATTTGAGCAATTGAGAGATTTTCCCATGACCATGTCACTGTTCAGTCATTTCAGTCTAACTCTTCATGACCCCATTTTGGAGGTTTTCTTGGCAAAGATATTGAAGTGGTTTGCTAATTCCTTCTCTAGCTCATTTTACAGATGAGGAAATTGAGGCCAACAGGGATAAGTGACTTGCCCAGAGTCAAAAAGCAAGTAAGTGTCTGAGGCCAGATTAGAACTCACAAAGATTCCTGACTCCAGGATAGATGCTCTATCCGTGGCACCATCTAACTGCCCTTCCTATGACCATACAACTAATCAATGCCTAAGGTAGAATTGGCAGTCACATTTTCTGGCTCCAAGTTCCTCATCCTTTCTATTAGGACAAATTGTCTCTTGACAGAATGCAGGATCAGGTGGAGGCAAAGGCACTATAAGAGAATAAACCCTAAATGGTTCAGGATTCCAGGAGACAAAGCCCATGCTTTACTGTGGGGGAGGGGAGGGAGAGAGGAAATACTAGTGTCAATATACATCACTAGACCTACATGATCTGAATGGATATAGCATGATCTAGCACTATTAACACTGGCACTTTGCTTTACTGGAAACTAGATCGAAGACAGCAAGGCTCTTCAGTTCATTCATTCTATTCCCCTCCTTCTGGGCAGTGTCTGTTGAAATTACCCCAAGTCTACTAATGGATAATTTGTTTAGCAAGCAGAAATGATGAGACCAAACGAATGATGACAAGATATGAGGTTGGATATAAGGATTCTCCTGCCTGCCTGAGAGTGAGCAAAGGCCACCTACCTGAGGAGAGGTTTCTTCAGGCTCTTGGAGCTATAGGGTACCTTAAAGGCCATTTAGTTCAACCTATTCATTTTACAGATGAAGAAAGTGAAGCCCAAAGAGATGTTCAAGTGACTTGTCCAAGGTCACACGGGTATTATATAACAGGTCTTCTAGACTCCAAATTCAGCAATCTCACCATTGTATCAAACAGTCATACTTACCTGCTCTTTGTGGAACTGACAATGGACATGGGATGGTTGATGTCATCCTTCACCACCAAGATATTATTCTGGGAATAGAGCAGAGAAAGTGGGTTGTTGACCACTTGGCTCAAGTACCTCCAGTTTCCCTATCCTCCTGAGCTCTAGGTTATTTGGAAGATGAACATTGGGATTAGGGTAGAGACTAGGCCTGCCCTCCTTAAAAAGCTCACCTTGTACTTGCGGAGTATTGAGGAATGGTTCATGATCTGGTCTGTGTCTGCAGCATCTCGAGGTACCACCACAATGCCAAAGTCACCAACAATCACCTCCATCTGAAGCAATACAAGGAAGGGAAGAAGGAAGGAAGGAAGGAAGGAGGGAGTGAAGGAAGAAGGAAATAAAGGAAGAAGAAAAGGAAGAAGGAAGGAAGAAAGAAAGGAAGGAGGGGGAAGGAAGGAAATTTTTATTTTTAGTTCACTTTAATTATATTTTCAGTTCTAAATTCTTTCCCTCTCCCCCCCTCCTCCACCCATTAAGAATGCAAGAAAGATAAAACCCATTACAAATATATATAGTTATGGCAAACAAATTTCCTCATTAGCTATGTCCAAATAAATAAATAAATGGATAAAAAATATAAACAAGCAGACAAATAAATAAAAAAACCAGAAAAAAGAAAGAAATGCTTTAATTTGCATTCTAAATCCGTCAGCTCCCTATTTGGAGATGAACAGCATGAAACCAGCATTCATGAAGTGCCTGCTATGTGCTAGGCACTGTGCCTTACAAGTATAATTTTCCATATTTTATAGTTAAGGAAAGTGAGTACCTTGGAGAAGACGAATGCCTCCTTCCTCCCATGCCCTTTCCAGGTGGGGTAATACTCTCATTGGACCACAGGAGCATAGAGGTAGGGCTGGAAAGGACTTAACAGCCATCTAGTGGTCCCACCCATTCATTTTAGAGCAAAAGAAACTGATGCTCACCAAAGTTGTGACTAGCTCATAGGAAAGAAGTGGAAGAGCCAGGATTTGAACCCAGGTCTTCTGACTCCAAGATGATGAAGAACCTTGAGATCATTCCACACATAATATTAGTGGAAGGAGTTGGAGACATTTAGCCAAAAGAGGAGACTTCTCTATATAAATAGTTGTCTTCTCACCCAGGCTGAGATCAGGGAGTTGGTTCTAAGAAGACTAATCTAAATAATCTGAGTCTTCCATAAAATGGAGTAATGGGGTTGAGCAGAGTATGAGCAACAGATCACTCACCTCTTAAGATCTCTGAGTCCCATGCCCAACATGTGATAGAAGAAAAAAAAACCAGGCTCTGGAGTCAGTAGATATAGATTCATATTTTGGCCCAGTCTTGGGCAAGTCACTTAAACTTCATGTGCCTCAGTTTCCTCATCCATAAAATGAGTAAGAAGGAAGATAAAACGGAGGACTGAGAAGTCCCTGAGCTCTCTTGCACTTCTAGGTCTCGGATTCTTTGATCCTCCTTGTCAAGTCCATGAGGAGCAGGGGAAACATATTCAGACTCCCTCAACAAGGAGAGGTCACTACTTAGGGGCCATATGCCCAGAGGGTTGAAAGGTTATCTGCCCTGTGTTAGGGATCAGGCGGCATGTTGCATGCAAAAGCACTTTGAAAAGTATAAATCCTTATATAAATTTAGTTCAATCCAATCTAATGAATATTTATTAAATCCCTACTATGTGCCAGGCACTGTACTTAGAGCTTTACACATATTATCTCCTTTGCTCCTCACAATAACCCTGGGAGGTGGATGCTATTATTATCCCCATTTTACAGATGAGAAAACTAAGGCAAACAGAGGGTTAAGTGACTTGCCCAGGGTCACACAACTACTAAGCATCTGAGGCGGCCCTCAGTTCTTCCTGACTTCAAGCCCAGAACTCTGTTCACTGCCATCATCTAACTTCCTACTTAGGGTCAGGACACATATAAGACAAAAATGAATCATTTCCTGTCTCCAAGGAACTTTCATTCTACTGGAGGGGTTGAAGCATATGCAAAAAAGGATAAAGACAAAGCAGATTCAAAGTAATGTAAGCTAGTTTTAAGAGGGAGAAACCCCCAAGGAGTAAGGGTTGGGGGCAGGTAAGGCTTCACGTAAGGAGAAGCTAGAGACTCTTAAGTGGTGGGTCGTGTTCCAGATGTGTAAGGGGGTATCAGAAATATGGAGATCACATCCATGCACTGTCTACTCCAGCAATTGCCTAGTCCCCCCTGCAAATGACATCTCCTTATTTGCAAAGGATCCTCAAAGATCACACAAAGGAAACAACAGGAAAAGGGAAAGGATTAGTCTCTAAAATGAGTGATGTGAGTCCCTGTGGGGAGTTGGGGTTGGTACAAAGGGGACCAAAGGAGGCTTTGTGGGATCACGACCACAAGCACCACTGTTGAGGGAGCCCTCTCCATGAACGACCTCCAGAGACCTCCTTCTAAGCCCTTCAGTGACCCAGAGCTCTGTGTGTGTCCCCATACATGACCATGGGTCTAGATGAGGACATGTGGGGGAGGGGGGCTGAAGGAAGGCTGTTGTTAGGGATCTCTGTCAATCTTTACCCTTCATCTCACAGCTCTAGCAACCAAAGTGGGGAACGAAACAGTGACCTAGCTGTCCCAACTGTATCTCAATACCTTTTCTCAACGTATAGGCTTTTATTGATGTGTGAGAGGCCTTGTGCTAAGCTCTTTGATGGATGAAACAGAACTGGGAACAGATTGAAGATAAAGAAGGCACACTTTGGCTACAGGGAATTCTTGAAGGGAGGAGCGAAGGGGAGGTTTGAGATCGAACACAAGCTGGCCTTCTGCCAGCAACAGTCACAGGAGGATCTGTGCAAAGTTGAACTGGTTTTTTAGAACCATGTGCATAAGGAATAATTTTAGAGTAGGGAGTGAATGTAGAGATTGGGAGGACTGGAGGAAGATCTATCTCTTTCCATTATTCTGAAGATCCTATGGAGAATGGATAAATGCTATTGAACTGGGGGATGTGGAAAACATATATAAGTATATATGTGTCTATCTAATGTATTACACACACACACAAAACCCATGAGTGACAGACCTTGACCTTTGCAGATGTACAGCTTAGGTTCAACATAGTATTATCTAGTTGCTTCAGGCAACTCATAAAACCATAAACAAAATGAGTTTACACATAAACACAAGGCGGTAAAGTGAACCGAGCGCTGAGCTCAAGGTCAGAGAAACCTGGATTAAAATCCTTCCTATGACACTTTCTAGATATGTGATTCTGGGCAAGCCAGATGCCAACTGTGTGCCTCTAGCATTCTCCCTAGGACTTATCTACTAAGTTATAGGTGAGTTGCAATCTGCTCCATGGATGGAGTTTCCCACTGCAGGTGAGAATTGGAGCGTTGTTTGTTCAGTTGTTTCAGTCCTGTCTGACTGAATCATTTGGAGTTTTCTTTGCAAAGAGACTGGAGTGGTTTGTCATTTCCTTCTCCAGTTCATTTTACAGATGAGGAAAATGAAGAAAACAAAGTTAAATGACTTGCCCAGGGTCACATAGCCAGTAAGTGACTGAGGTCAGATTTGAACTCAGGGAGATGAAACTTCTTGACACTAGACCCAGCATTCTATGCACTATGGTGCTACCTGGCTTCCCCATTGGAGTGTAGGTGAACACATTCATTTGTACAACTCATTCCTACGTCCAAGCCATCTGAAGAGAAACCTTATACAGCCTCGCTATTGAGATCTTTTGAAATAGAGAGATACTTAGTGTGCAGGTTTAGCCCATGGTTTCACTAAGAGTCTATATAGATGATGGATTGATGGAACTAATTATGGCTGTAATTGTTTGTCCTTCATTTTTGAAGAGGGCCAATGACATCACAAGGATGATGTCTTGACTTGCAGTGAATCAGATTTAAGTGAGGCAGAGTTGCACAAAGTCATCAGCCTCACCCTCTCTTCCAGACTCATCCAAGTCCAGTGGAAACAGATTGATGGAACTTATTAGGGCACTATTTAAAATGAATATCCTTGGTTGAAGGAAAACAAGAATGCAACCACGGCGAGGGCTGCCCTGTGATGGGCTGGTTTTAATTGTTGCTTCCCATTAAGACTTTAATGATTTAAGGGACTTATTAACACGTTGGAGGTTTCCTTGGCTCAGCAGCAGATCAAGATGGTGCTACTAGATGGTACAATGGGTAAGAGCCCTGAAAGGAAGGCTGTTGTTGGGGATTCTGTTAACCTTTATCTTTCATCTTATAGCTCTAGCAACCAAAGTAGGGAAGGGAAGAGCCCCCTAGTGATCTCAATTATATCTCAGTACCTTTCCTCAGGTAGTCAGCAAGACCTGAGTTCAAATCCTTCCTTAATCACTAATTTGTGACCCTGGGCAAGTCACTTAACCACTTAGCCTCAGTTTCTTCATCTATAAAATGGGAATAATCTACAGAAACCAATTTTTATATGCGCACATATAAATGTTTTTATAATGTTTAATATATAAAATAAGCATATTTATAAAATTTTATATGTGCATATATAAATGTATGATGTTTTATATATCTATAAAAACCTATATATATAAATAGATAAATGTATATATACATAGGAAAAAAATGGGGATCATCATGGAACCTTAGGGGGTTACTAGTCTAACACTCATTTTATAGATGAGGAAACAGGCTTAGAGAGTCTGTGACTTTACCAGGGCCATAACATAATGATAATGATAACAATAATAATATTAGCAGCAAAATTTATAAAGTTCTTTAAGATTTTAAGGCATTTAACACGTTACCTGCTTCATTCATAGGTGCTAAACTGGAATTCTAACCCATGTCCTTGGACCCCAAATCCAGCGTTCTTTTCATTGCATGGTGCTGCCTCCCATACAGTGATCTACCTGTGACTGGGGGAGGGTGTGTGTGTGTAAGGTGATTTCTGTGTCATTGAGGCAAGGTCCGCTCTGTGCAAGGCATGAATTAGAGCTACAGAGAAAGCCTGGTCTACCCCTAACACACCAGTAAGGTCTCTGAAGTTTACAGGTTGGGAGGTCCCAGCACCCTTAAGTAGATCAAACTCGCCTCGATTCATGGATTAACTTGAACAATTAGTCCACAGGGATTTATTGCAGACCCACAAGGTGCATAGCTCCATGGGAGGAATTTGTCTTGAGAGCATTGGAGGCATCAGCTGGGCAAGGTTTATCCTAATCTCATTCTTAGCTAGAGGGTAAAGTACATAATAATAGCTAGCATTTCTATAGCTCTTTAAGGTTTGCAAAATGCTTCACTAGCATGCTCCTCCCAGGGCTAATCTCTAGGAGAGAACTGTTTGTAGTCTCTGCACTCAAGAACTCAGTTACTTTTGCTTCTGAACCTGTGGCCAATCACCTGCAAGGTTGGTTCTCCCCACTGAGGTCAGACTTGGTTCTTGGTGTACTACAGGAGGCATTAGCTGGGTCGTGGCTATTGCATATGAAGACTGCACTAAGACCATGGAGTTACCCAAAGCTGGACACCCTTGAGTTTACCAACATCAATCCATGCATTCTTCTGTTCCTCAGCTCCCTCCTTTTCCTCTGTGCCCCTCAAAGAGACTTACAATTGCCTGTCTCAACAGTTCCCACTGACTGCTACTTATTCGAGATATTTGTTCTTTGCAAGGGTGAGGGTGGGGAAGCGGGCAAAGACTTTTCTTAGTGCTCTCCCCATCCCCTTTTTGCATCCTTCGTTCTTCTCCTGATGCCCCAGTCCCTGCTGTGTTACCCTAACCAATATCTTATTCCCACAGGGCTTCGCCCTCAACTATTTATAGAGATGCAATCCCCGGCTCCCACCTGCTGTGGTAAATCGCTTAATTTGATCCAACCTCATTTTCCTCACCTCTAAAATGAGCTAGCATGTGTAAAAACATTTTGCAAACCTTAAAGAGCCAGGTAAGCGCTATTGAGCTATTATTTTCATAAAATGGGGTTGCTAACGCTTGTAATAACTACTTCACAGTGCACTTGTGAGGAGAGCTCTTTGTAAGCTGTCGTGCGCCATGAAATGGTGGCTATTATATCTGTATTTTCTATTGGGGATGGAGGTTATTTGCAAAGGAATAAGCCTCTCCTGGTGGAATTTCAGGGACCAAGGCAGGCAGGAAGGGGAGATATTTTAGAGGCATGAGTTGTTATCATTGGCCTGCGCATAATGCCATTTATTCTGCTTTCATTCTAGCCTGGAAGTAAGGGATAGCAAGAGGGAGAGGTGGGAGTGGGGGTGGGGAGGAGGAGGATAATAATATACACACAGAGTGGGGGGGGGAGTGAAGAGGAGAAACAAGTGGGATGGGGCAAAGGAAGAGGATGGGGAGAGGGGCAAGAAGAAGAGGAGGAGAGGAAGGAGGAGAGAGATAAGAGGGAGGAAGGAGAGAAAGGCAAAGAGACACAGATAAAACTCAAAGAGACGGAGTGAGGGAGAGAGACAGAGAGAGACAGAAAGACAGAGACAGAGACAGAGAGATGGGGGTGGGAGGGGAGGGAGAAGAGCATGCTTTAACGACACAAAGTGTTTTCTATTCATTATCTCATTTGATTATCACAACCACTTTTCTTGAGTGAGTGCCACAGATGTGATTATGGTGATTTTACACATACGGAGACTGCTGTTCAAAGAGATATGATTTCCCCAGAGTCAGACAACTGGTAAGTACTGTCAGGGACAGGACTCGGAACCAGAATGCTTTGTTACTCCACCAAGCCTTGTTCAGGAGAAACCAGGTAAACTTCTTGCTCACCTTGAAGGATAGGGGGATGTCTCATCTGTACCTAAGTAAATGGGGGGAATCATGGAGGTAACAGTGGTTAGTGGGTGCTTTGGTTGGACTGAAAATTGAAGGGAGCTTTGATCTTTCTCTCTCCGCCAGCCTGATGCTGACTCAGTACTTATAGAGGTGCACACCTGGAGTGAATCAGGTCTTCCTTCCCTCCGTTCCCCTCAGCCAGAGGCCTCTACAGAATGAACATGTCATACCCCCTGCTCACTGAGTGGAAGCAGACATTTTAAGAAGGCCCGACAGTTCCCCATATCAATAAGATCATCAGTCTGGTACTTATCTCCAGTGTCTAGTGTGGTCTCTGGCATGCATTGGTTGCTTAATAAATGCTTATTCAATCAATTTGAGGTGGCAGCATGGTAGAGAAGAAAGAATACTGATTCTGGAGTCGAAGAACATATCACTTACTAGGGGTCTGATCTGGGAAAGTCACTTAATTTTGAGGGGGTCAGTTTTCTCATCTGAATGATGGGGTTGGACTACAAGGAATGGGGAACCTACAGCCTTGAGGCCAGAGGTGGTCCTCTAGCTCCTGAAGTGCAGCCTTTTGATTGAATCCAATGGCTTTGAGCCTGCAGGTTCCCCTCCCCTGGACTACTACTGCCTGAGGTCCCCTGGTTGTCTACATTAATGCCCTGATTTGTTCTCTCCTTAGCTCAATTCACAGCAATCCAGAGGCCTCCATAGAGTGCTGGTTGTACAGACATACCCCGCCAAAGCGTTAACTGTGGCCCTTCCTCTGAGAGCAGATTTCACTGGATTGGTTTGACAATGATAAGACAATTTCTCATTTGGATCCTAGCACCCCACCTACTATATTACTGCTGCCCAGTCTTTTAGGAACCCTTCCCCCAACCCCCACTCCCCCAAAAGAATCCTTCCTATGACAGATTCAAAATCATCCATCATATATTCTACTTTAGTCATTTTCCTAGGGGCAAGAGGAAGGCCAGAAGTTATGTTTGCCCCCAGGAGGGGCCATCTAGGGATGCTGTTGTTTGTCCTTTCTTCTCAAAGAGGACCATGACATCAGGAAGGTGATACCACAACTTGCAAGTGAATTGGATTTAAGTGGGGGAGGACTGTACAAGGTCACCAGTCTCACTTTCTCCTCCAGAGCCATCTGGATCCAGTGGCCAGATTTTCATCAGGATGACTGGAGAAAGCCCTAGATGCAGTGGGCGACTTTGGCCTTTTTGAGTTAAGGTCTTTCCCGGGCAATGCCAATTTACTTATTAAGGTTAGATAAAAAATCCATCTGGAAGGGGAAGACCCTCAGAGTTGCTGGACAAAACAGAAACAATTGCTATTTACACTCACCCTGAACCATCAGAATCCAGACCAGGCTTGGGCTGGGACCCACTGGCTATTGAATGAGAGCCAGAGTGATCTGGGTTTAAGGCATGGTCCTTAAGAAAGAAATCTAGCCCATAATCCCCAAGATATCTTTCAAGGTTTCAGCAATCAAAATTTATATTCTTTTGTCCAGGTGTGTTAGGGACTTATTCTATCCACACCTAAATGTAACCTCTTTATTCTCCCCTTGTCCAAAATGGAGGTGAGGAATGTGGGGGGGGGGAGGGTGGCTCTCAACTACGCACCTGTGGTGGGAATGAGAGAGAAGAACCAGATCTATGGTGTAATCTGGGAAGGATCAAGCAGCCCAATTATCAGCTAGGTGACACAGAAGATAGAGTGACAGGCCTATACCCAGGAAGACTTGAGTTCAAATTTGACCTCAAGCATTTACTAGCTGTGTGACTCTGGGCAAATCATTTAACCTGTTCCCTCATCTATAAAATAGTGATAATGACAGAATAATTGTAAAGTACTTAGGATATATTAAGGGCCATATAAATGTGTTAGCTATTATTATATTATTATTTTTCTTATTATTATCCCTTTGGGGAGGTAGACTGTCAGATCTCATTTTGATGGAATTTGAGGAAGATTTATATCCCACAGTGATCCTGTCTTAGCTTCCTTGACTCACATACAACCACACCCAATACTCTCTGACTAGAGCCACAGACTTTTATGGTTCTTGACAGGTTGCTCATTCCTACAAAGGTCCATTGCTACTGAGTGTGTGTGTGTGTGTGTGTGTGTGTGTGTGTGTGTGTGTACTACAGGCTATTCCTGTCAGCCCAGGATGGCCAATGTCTGGGTTGCATGGTGAAATTAAAAAAAAACAATCAGCATAAGTCTTCTGAGATTCCAGGGGCTTTCAGAACGACACAAAATCCCTTCTCTCTGCTTCCTGTCCCCACCCCTAGCGCAGCCTGCCAAACCATCTCTCTGAGTCACCTAGAAGGAAGGAGTACCACGAGAGCAGAAGCAGCTGGGAACAAAATCTCCCCACCTCTTGACCTCTGCATTTGTCTGCATGTACACAAATGAATGGTCACTGAGTTAAGAATCCCAGAGGAATTCCTTTCCATTCCCATCAAGAACTGGAACCCCAGGGAAGAACAGGGGGATTCCGGGTTCATGTCACAAGCCTGATATTTTTTAAACCCTGCCCTTTCCCATGGGGAATGGAGTTCCCAGGCAGCTGGAAGCTGAGCCTCCCTCCCACCAACTAATAAGTTCACAGGAGACCTTATCAGCTCAGCTGGCTCATCCTGGGGGTGGAAGTGTCCAGCAGGTTTCCTGGCCTGAATTAAATTGTCTGAAACAAACCACACAAGCCTCAGTAGCTGAATCTTTGCCTTTACTCGTTCTGTCCTGGGGTCCTGGAATTTTTTTGGAGTGGATGGTGCCTCTGGGTTCTTCCTGTGTTTATTTCCTTTGGTTAGTCCTTGCTCTGACTTAGCTAAAGATGCAAGAATAATTAGTAGTAGTCATAATGGATATTTACCTAATGCTATAGATTTCAAAGCACTTTTCATACATTGTCTTTATTGTAGCCTTGTAACAATTCAGTGGAGTGCTACAGATGTTATTGACTCTATTTTATAGATGAGGAGTCTGCAGACTAGGGAGGTTAAGTGAATGGCCCAGGGCACCCATAAGTATCAGACGAGTTCTATCTACTATGTCCCACTGCCTCTTCTCTCCATGGGAAAGCTCTTAGCCTGTCAAGGGTTGAGGGAGAGCGTAAAGTAAGGTCAGAGAGGCAGGAGGCAATCAGATTATAGAAAGCTTTAGGTGAATACTATTTAGGCCAGAAAATTTTGTGTAATTGAAAAAGATGAAATTGAATAGGGAAAATGCAAAATAGGACACTTGGATCCAAAAATATCAACTGGGGGAGGAATGGCTAAGTAGCAATTTGTCTGAAAAAGATCTAGGGGAACATATGGGGTAATACAAGCTCAATAAGAATTGATGGCATGCCAATATAGCAGCCAAGGAAGTCAATGCAAAGTTAATCTGGATTGAGATGCATAGCTTCCAGGAACAAGACAGTGACAGTCCCACTGTGCTCTGCCTTGGGAAGACTAAGATAATATTTGTAAAGCTCTTAGCACAGTGCGCTTAATTAATGCTTGTTCCCTCCTTCCCTTCCTTACATCTGGGATGTTGTGATCCACTCTGGCCACCAATGTTTAGGAAGAATTATTATTATGCCAAACAGTGTCTAAAGTAGAGAATCCAGGATGGTGAAAAGGCCTTGAATTCTTGGTCTATTCAAGAAGAAACCAAGAATGTTCAGCCTGGAGGGGAGATTAGTGAGGACATGATATCTCTGTTCAAGTACTTGGAACAGGGATTAGACTTATACTTCTTGGTCCTCCCCAAAAAAGGCAGAACTAGGAGAATGATTGAAACTCACACAAGTTTAAGCTTAATGTAAGGCAAAATTTCTTAGCCGTGAGAACTGTCCAAGATGTGCCCTCTTAGGAGGTAAGGGCTTCTTTCTCTTTGGAGGTCTTTCCACAAAAGTTGGATGACCACTTGTCCAGTTTGTTATAGAGAAGATAGGGTTTGGACTAGAGGACCTCTAAGATCCTATCCAAGTCTATGATCCTGGGATCATATGTTACTCTGTCACAGGATTCATGATCACTAGAGTCTTGTGAGAAACTGGAGTTTTGTCCCAAGCGGTGTTGAATTGGGCTGTGACTTAATTCAATGACAAAGCTTTTGGAGTTCAAATAACAAAGAGCAAACACTGTGACCAGGATGCTGTGCCGCCTTCTCAAATCTCTTAGCTTCCTTGACTTCCTTCAAGACTTAGCCCAAGTCTCATCTTCTGCAGGAGGCTGTTTCCAATTTACCCAGCTGCTAGTGCCTTTGTTTCAGAGATTACCTTCTATCTACTCCGTATGTACCTTATGTTACCTAGTTCTTTACACGTGATCTCCCCCATTAGAGTGGATATTCCTTGAGTTCAGGAATTACTTTTGCCTTTCTTTGTCCAGTGCTTTCACAGGGACTGACACATAAAAGGTAGTTAACAAATGCTTATTAATTGACCAAATGACAAAGAAATGGGGCTGACATATCAAGTCATTCTAGAATAAGGTAATTTGTTGATTTGGGGTAAGGGAGGGCAAGAAAGGAGGGAGAAATAGAAAACCTGTCTTCCAGTCCCAGACTGTCCCTTGATTGTAACTTTGAATGTGCTGGACAAGTAATTTCCTTTCTCTGGGCCTCAGTTCCATCATTTTTTTTCTTTTTTTTCTGGAGTCAATCAGGGTTAAGTGGTTTGTCCAGGGTAACAGAACTAGTAAGAGTCTGAGGCAGAATTGCACTCAGGTCCTCCTGACTCCAGGGCCACCTAGCTGTCCCAGTTCTATTATTAGTTAAACATGGACTTAATGAGCACTAAAGTTTTTTCTCATTCCAATTTAATTTCTGATCTATTGTTTTACTTCTCTGGCCTTCATTTTTCCCCTCTGGGGTGAAAATTCCACCTACCAGATAATCATGCACAAAACTATTGGTTAAAAAACATTACACAAACATATTGTGTACTGTATTGTCTTTTCAGAGGTATGTTGCAGTTGAGTACTGTCTGACTCTTCATTACGCCATTGGGGGTTTCCTAAGCAAAGATAGCAGAGTAGTTTGCCATTTCCTTCTCTAGGTCATTTTATAGGTGAAGGAACTGATGCCCGGGATCATACAACTGCTAAGTGTCTGAGGCTAGATTTGAACTCAGGTCTTCCTGACCCTAGGCCTTGAGCTCTATTCACTGCACCACCTAGCTTCCCCCCAGAGGTGTATAAAAGAAATGAATTTAGACAGAGACAGCCATGGAGTCCTACCTATCCTTTCTGTGACTCCTCTGAAAGAGGCTCTCCTCAAATTTCAGATGCATGTCAGACTATGCCTTTTCTCTCCTCTCTCTGAAATTCTAAGATGGAGTGGATCCTTCTTTGCAAGGTTGCCATCATTTCTACTTCTGCATCCAAGTTTTCCTTTTTGGTAGGAATCAGTTTTAGAACAGTAATTCCCCTCATTCTCTCCTCCATCTTTTTTTTAATGTAAAGTTGAAATTTATTGTTCTTGAATTTTTTTTTTAATTTTATTTTTAATTTATGGAATAAAACAAGCATTTCCATCACATAGTAAAATAAAAAAAGATCATACATGAAACTGCAAATCTACTATGCTTGCTATTCTTTTCAACAAAATTATCATGTAAATTTCTTTTATTTCCCCTCCATCTTTTGAAGGTTGAAATTTCAAGGAAAGAAATTGTTGACAGCTTTGGTTTTGACTGAGAGAGGTCCAGCAGATGTCCAGCTAATTGATGTTCCCCTTCACTACTATGCCTCTAGGCCAGGCATATGAATTATTTCCCAAACTTCTATCTATTTACTCTTTCTAAGTATTTTGTATTGTACTTAGATGACATGCTTCCCTAACCCTCTGCTTATTAGATTTCTTCCCATGAGTCTATTCATTTATCTATCTATCCAGATTATCTATCTATCTATCTATCTATCTATCTATCTATCTATCTATCTATAGATTATCTCTCCATTTATGTATATATGCATATGTGTGTGTGAATAATTAGGTAGCTGCTTTTAAAAGAATCAGACCTGTGATTTAATCAGAGGAGGGAAATCTTAGTGAAGAACTACCTTTACCAATATAGACTTACACCTATCTTGAAACTTAGAATCATAGACTCTCAGCAGAGCCAAGATGGTGGAGTAACAGCACAAACTTTCTAAAGTACTCCCACCAAGCCCAGTCAAATGCCTGTGAAAAATGGCTCTAAACAAATTCTGGAGCTGCATAACCCACAGAATGATGGAGAGAAGCAAATCTCCAGCCCAAAACAGCCTGGAAGGTCACTGGGAAGTATCTATCATGCCATGCTGGGAGCAGAGTGCAGTCCAGTGTGGGCTGCCTGTGCACAGAGGGGACCTGAGTAGGCCTTGAGGGGACTGAATCTCTCACACCTGTGGTGGTTTCCAGACATCATGACCCTAAAACTCTGAGGACAAATTGGAAGGTCAGTGGAAAAGGCCTGTGGGACCAATGTGGGAGAGTGAAGTGATCTGGCCCCAGGCCCAGGGCAGCAGAGGGGTGAAGGGGCAGAGGAACCTGCAGCATCCACAGTGGAGCAGCTGCAGCCACTGTTTCTGGAGCTGTAGACTCACAGATTGTGGGGGGATTGTGTGGCTGACAGTGTACCCCCCACCCCACTGGAAGCAGACAACTACCTTGACAAAGAACTCAAAAGTCAAGTAAAATGTCTGGGGGGATGAGTAAAAACTGAAAAAAGAATCAGACTATGGAATCTTACTTTGGTGACAAGGAAGACCAAAACATGAAAACAGAAGAAAATGAAGTCAAAGCTCCTCCATCCAAAGCCTCCAAGAAAAATATGAATTGGTCTTAGGCCATGGAAGCACTCAAAAAGGATTTTAAAAATCAAGTAAGAGAAGTAGAGCAAAAATTGGAAAAAGAAATGAGAGTGATGCCTAAAAATTGTGAAAAATGAGTCAACTGCTTGCTAAAGGAGACCCCAAAAATGCTGAAGAAAATAACTCTTTAAAAAATAGACTAACCCAAATAACAAAAGAGATTCAAAACGTCAATGAGGTGAAGAATGCCCTAAAAAGCAGAATTGGCCAGATGGAAAAGGAGGTTCAAAAGCTCACTGAAGAAAATAGTTCTTCAAAAATTAGAATGGGGCAGATGGAAGCTAATGACTTATGAAAAATCAAGAAATTATAAAACAAAAGCAAAGGAATGAAAAAATATCAGACAATGTGAAATATCTCATTGAAAAAACAACTGACCTGGAAAATAGGTCTGGAAGAGGCAATTTAAAAATTATGGTACTATCTGAAAGCCACAATCAAAAAAAAGAGCTTAGACATCATCTTTCATGAAATTATCAAGGAAAACTACCCTGATATTCTAGAACCAGTGGGTAAAATAAATATTGAAAGAATCCACTGATTGTCTCCTGAAAGAGATCCCAAAAGGAAAACTCCTAGGAATATTGTAGGCAGATTCCAGAGTTCCCAGGTCAAGGAGAAAATATTGCAAGCATCTAGAAAAAAACAATTTGAGTGTTGTGGAAATACAATCAGGATACCAAGCAACTTCTACATTAAGGGATCAGAGGTCTTAGAATATGATATTCCAGAAGCCAAAGGAGCTAGAATTAAAACCAAGAGTCACCTACCCAGCAAAACTAAGTATGATACTTCAGGGGGAAAATTGTCATTCAGTGAAATAGAGAACTTCAAGCATTCTTGATGAAAAGACCAGAACTGAATAGAAAATTTGACTTTCAAACACATGAATCAAGAGAAGCATGAAAAGGTAAACAGGAAAGAGAAAGCATAAGGGACTTACTAAAGTTGAACTGTTTACATTCCTACATGGAAAGATAATATTTGTAACTCGTGAGATTTTTTTCAGTATTTGGGTAGTTGCAGGGATTATATACATGTACACAGATGGCACAGGGTGAGTTGAATAGGAAGGTATGATATCTAAAAAAATAAAATTAAGAGGTGAGAGAGGAATATATTGGGAGAAGGACAAAGGGAGAAATAGAATGGGGCAAACTATCTCTTATAAAAGAGGCAAGATAAAGCTTTTATAATGGAGGGGAAAAAGAGGGAGGTAAGAGGGGAAAAGTGAAGCTTACTCTCATCACATTTGGCTTAAGGGAGGAATAACATGCACACTCAGTTTGGTATGAAAATCTATCTTACACTACAGGAAAGTAGGGGAGAAAGGGATAAGTGGAGTGTGGGGAGATGATAGGTAAGGGAGCGCAAATGGGAGGAGGGAGTAATTGGAAGTAAACACTTTTGGGGCAGGGCAAGGTCTAAAGAGAGAATAAAATAAATGAGAGGCAGGACAGGATGGAGGAAAATATAATTAGTTTTTCACAAGAAGACTTTTATGGAAGTCTTTTGCGTAACTACACATGTATAACCTATATTGAATTGCTTGCCTTCTCAGTGGGGATTGGTGGGGAGGGAGGAAGCGAGAGAAGTTGGAGCTCAAAGTTTTAAAAATGAATGTTAAAAATTATTTTTACATGCAACTGGGAAATAAAATGTACAGGCAATGCGATATAGAAATCTATCTTGCCCTACAAGAAAATAGAGGAGTTGAGGATAAGAGAAGGGAGAGGTGTGATAGAAGGGAGGGCAGATTGGGGGAAGGTGTAATCAGAATGCATGGTGTTTTGGGGTATGGAGAGGGGAGAGATGGGGGGAAATTTTTGAATTCAAAATCTTGTGGAAATGAATATTGAAAACTAAAAATAAACAAATTTTAAAGACTAAAAACAAAAAGAAACTTAGGATCATAGAGAGGTACCTGGCATCCAATTTGATCAGAAAGGAGACAGTTAAACCATAGGATACACACTGACTTAGGAAACCACATATTAACATTATCTATGTTCTATTGTGTTTTTATTTATTTAATTAAATATTTCCCAATCACATTTTAATCTGTTGTACTTGAGAGTGTGCAGCAAGGGCCCTGGGTTTGACACCTTTGACCTAGAGTACTAAGAGGTTAAGTGACTTACTCAGAGTCACATAATATGTGACAGAGTCATGATTCGAACCCAGATGGTCCTGACTCTTAAGACCCTGTTTTTAAACATTCTGCCATGTTGCCTCCCTCCTTCATTGACTAGATGACTTCTGAGGTTCCTCCCAACTTTGGGTTTATAAACCTATACTTATATTTGTGTAAGGTAGCAGCTTTTCAGAGAACCAAAGGCCAGAGTCACAGAGGTTCAGTGGCCTGTTTGTTGCTGGGCTGAAATAAGACCTGGTATTTTTATTATTGAGCAGACTCTGTCTTGTCTTGTTCTCTGTCTGGGTTCAGGGCAGGCCACCCCACTCTCCACTCTACCCATTCATTATAGAAGGGTGGAGAGGCTGCTGCTTCTCCCCAGACCTGTTTGGACTAGTAGCTTCTCTCCTGGCTCTGTTTCAGAGGGCCTTGGAGAGGATGTGGGAGGCCTACAGAAGACAGGACCTTGGAGAGTTTCCAAGAAGCAACGCTTCTAATTGCCCCTGGTCATCTAGGGTTTGTGAGTCCTCTAATATCTAGGGCAGAGGTTTTGGATTTGCATGCATTCACTTGGGGGCCATAGGTAATAATGGCCAGTCCTCTCTGATGACCTCATTACATTCCTGTTGCCTCTCCTTTTTCCTAGCATAGTCTCTGTCTTCATTTGATAAACTCACAAGATGGCAGCTGTTAAAATGAGAGAAACCCTCATTGAGGGGAAAGGGTAAAGTAGATGCTTTGAATTAGAAACTTCTAGGACCAAATAGCTAGATAATCTCAAAGGCATCTAGGTGACTCAGTGGATAGAGCTCTGGACCGAGAGTCAGAAAATTGTTGTTTAGTTGTTTTTCAGTCATGTTGAACTCCTCATGTCTCTAGACCTGGCACTTTATTTATTGTGCCATCTAGTTGCAATGAAGTCAGAATGTGACCTGAGTTAAAATTTGGCCTCAGACATTTCCTTGCTGTGTGATCCTGGGCAAGTCACTTAACCTCTGTCTTCTTCAGTTTCCTCAACTGGAAAATGGGGATAATAATACCACCAACTCCCACTGTTGTTTTAAAAGATCAAATGGGATAATATTTGTAAAGCATTTAGCACACAGTAGGTACTTAATAAAGGCTCATTTCCTTCCTTCTTAGGTATGCTCTCTATGAAGTGTATCCAAGGTGATCAACACATATTTGTTAGACACCTCATCTATGTAATCTCCACTTGGATCCCTCTGTGGTCCTTGATTTTAGTGTAGAGGTGACCTTACACTCTTGCAGTGTGTTCCCATGGAGAACAATCTCCAACAGATTTTTACCGTGCAGATTATTCTCAGATTTTTATGTCCTTTCTCCTAAACTCTACTTCCCCACATCACCAACCATTTTCTGGATGTTTCTTCCTAAATTTCCTCTGGTTTTCTCAAACTCAACATATCCAAAAATGGAATTATTTTCTTTTCTATACCTGCCATTTCTCCAAACTTCCCTATTTTTGTTTGGACCAAGACTATCTTTCCTTTCACTCAGACTGATGTTAATCAGAATCATGTTGGACTCTTTGCTTTTTCATCCCCAGTTACTAAGCCTTGTCAATTCTACTTCTACAACATCCCTCAGATCTATCCTTCTTTACATTCCCATAGCTACTACCCTTGTTCAGACCCTTAGTACCTCTTTTGTGGACTGCTGTCCTTGTTTCCTAATTGGTCTCCCTGTTTCTAGTCTCCTCCCTCTTCAATCTTTCCTCCACAAGGCTACTAAAATCATTTGCCTAAGTGACCATGTCTCTTGAAACCTCCAAGAGTTCCCCTATGGTCTCTAGGACAAAATACAAATTCTTTGCCCCATATTTAAGGCAACACTTTGGTTTTTACCTACCTTTCCAGCCTTATTTTGTGCAATTCCTATTCACAAACTCTACATTCCCATCAAATCATACTATGAAATACTTTCTTAAACATGGTACTCCGTCTCCTGCCTATGTACACTCAATCAAGCCTTTGTGTGAGTACCCTGTGCCTTCTTCATCTCCACCTTCCAGAATCTTTTTCTCCTTCAAGGATAATAATCCTAATATATAGCATTTGAAGGTCTGCAAAATACTTTACATGCTGCATGTCCCAAAAATCTTAGTTCAGTTCTGAGCAATTAAAGCTTATATATTAGACCAACACTCCATACATTATGTCTTTTGATCAGTTTTGGAGTCCTTCCTTCCCTGGGATTTTTCTTACCTCTGTCGCCCAATCTCCTCCCCATTATTAGAGCTCTCTCTCTTGGCCATTCTGATTTTATAGTTGTTGTATCTGCCTAGTAGAATGTCAGTACTCTGAGAACAGGGTCAATGTCTGTCTTTGTATTCCTTTCACCTTGAACAGTCCTTTGGATACAGAAGGTGCTTAATGAATGGACCAGTCATTAGGTATGGTAGATAGAGAGCTGATTGGCTGTGAAGACCTGGGTTCAAGTTCTTTCTCTAATTAAGTCAAGTAGCCTCAAAGTGCCCTGGGGTAAAACTTTCCAAGGCTGAACTCAGAGAAGCTACCAACATCAATACATGTAGAGAGAAATTCTTCGCTTGGGAGTTCCCTACACTAAAGAAATCATAGTCCCAGTCCCAGGCCCTGTTCTTACTAAATATTCACCAAACTAAATTTCATTGACATTGTAGAGTCTCCCAAATGAGACCCATAGCCACAGAGAAGAATTCGCCTTTACTCTCCACACTAGGAAAACCAGGTAGAATGACATTTGTCCAGAAAGTGATTTATATTTGGATGGACTGCTCATGGTACTAGTACATCAGTCCTGGACAGAAACATCAGAGAACTTGACCAAGAACTGTTTCCCAGGAGGAGTTATGGGAGAGGCAGGGTTGTAGTTGGGAAAATATGTAGGTCTCTCACTAACCTCAATATTCTGCATGGAAAAAAAAAGCCCATTTAAAAAAAACCAGTACTCTTCTGCTGATGGCACAAGGCAGTAAATCATGGAAAGTCAGCATTCAAAGAATTAAAGCTGTAAGTCAGCCAAAGAATTATGGAGAGATGTAAGGTGGATATAAATAGGCTACAGCATATTACTGATGGAGAATTATGCACCAGAAGAATCACAGGAGGTACTCTCCAAAGAGATGGAATTGGAAGAGAAAGGAGCTGCTCATGTGGGGACAGGGAGATGTAACAAATGGAGTCAATCAGTCAATCAACTATCATTTTAAGGACTTATTATATGAGAGGCATTGCACTAAGCAGTGAGGAGACAAAGAAAGGCAAAAACATTCCCCTCCCTCAAGCTCTCTCTTTCTAATAGTTAACGCAACACATAAACAACCATGTACATACAATATATTTACTAAGTAGACCGAGGGAATCTCTGTGGGGAAGGCATTCACAAGGGAGATCTCCATCCCCCTCCCCCTAAAGTAGGTTGAATAGAGACCCCTGCACCCCGACCTGGGGTATGAAAAATCCCTAGAATTTTAGGGCTTCAGATTCTGAAACTGTGTCCCGATGATCAAGCTGTCTGATTCACACAATTCCTATTTTTAAAAATATTTTTAATTGTGTTCAATAAGAATTTTATTAGGGCAGTTAGGTGGCTCAGTGGATAGAGTACTGGGCCTGAAGTCACAAAGACTCATGTTCCTGAGTTCAAATTCCACCTTACAGGCTTTATATCTGTGGGACCCTGGGCAAGTCACTTAACCCTGTTTGCCTCAGTTTCCTCATCTGTAAAATGAGTTCGAGAAGGAACTGACAAATCACTTCAGTATCTTTGCCAAGAAAGCCCCTGATGGGGTCATAAGACTGAAACAACTCAGCAACAACCACAATGGACTATTTTCTTCTTGGTAGGATACAGGTAAGAGTCACATGGGGTGATAAGGCATAGCTGATCTGTAATCTACCACAGGGACTACCCAATGAATAGTTGCCATTTATTAAGAGCCTACTATGTGCTAGGTACTTGGCATACAAAGACAAAAATGAAACCCTTCCTGCTGACAAGTAGTTTACATTGTATAGGGGGCAAACAACACACACATATATAAGTAAATACATGCACATGTGCATACATCCACATACATATACACATAGTAAATGCAAGGTACTTTATGGTAGGGGATGCTAGCAGCTGAGATCAGATAAAGCCTTATGTAGACTATAGTACTTGAACTGACCTCCAAGGAAAGCTAGGTAACAGAGGAGGTAGAGGAGAACAGTTTTGGGGGACAGTGGATGATGGATTTACTTTATACCCATGTTGAATAAGATCACAGGGCCACTGAAGTGTTGAAGAATTGTGTGGAAGGCATTTACTAGGCACTGGCAAGATGAAAACAAAGCCAAAACATTTCCTGTCCTTAAGAAGTCTTTATTCCGGGGTGGGGTGGAGCCAAGAGGGCAGACTAGAAAGACACACTTACACAGGGTCCTCCCCACAGCCCATAAAATACCTGTAGAGAGGGACTCTCAACAAGTTCTGGAGCAGCAGAAGTGGAGAACAACAGAGTGGAGGAGATTTCCAGCCCACGGTGACCTGAAAGGCCCACGGAAACATTGGTTGTGCTGGACGAGGAGCTGAGCGTGGAGCCCAGCCCAGCCTTGGCCAAGTTCGCAATGAGACTCTGGGAGGAGGACACCTCAGGGGTGGAATCTCCAGTCGAAGTAGCAGGGCCTCAGATCCCTTGGCCCACATGCGCCAAAGGTCAGTGACGGGGTTTAATCAGCAGGCCAGGAAGGGAGAAGGGCTTTCCCATAGCTCCAGCGCAGGCAGCGGCCGCAGAACCTGCACAGCAGCTTGTATGGAAGCTCCACTGTTGGAGTGTAAAAGCCCCTAGGGGCATTGAAGAGCTGAGTCTTGCCTCAGCCCTGGTTAGAGGCCCTGGCCAAGCTGGTCTTTGTCTCACACTGAATGGCGGCCCTGCCCATCTAGCTTATCTGAAAACCAGCCCCCAGTGCTGACTTAGTGGAACTGGAGGCCAGGTGACTGAGGAGAGGTATCTGCTAAGATTCTGGGCATAAAAATCCCTCTCTGCATCCAGACCAGTACACACTTGATTGTGCCACCTTGGAGGAACTGAGATCTCACAGATTCCCAGAGTATACCCTACTCTTGACAAAGGACCCAAAATTCAAGTAACTGGTTGGGAAAATGCCCAAAAAAGGGAAAAAAATAAGACTATAGAAGGTTACTTTCTTGGTGAACAGATATCTCCTCCCATCCTTTCGGATGAGTAAGAACAATGCTTACCATCAGGGAAAGACATAAAAGTCAAGGCTTCTATATCCCAAACATCCAAAATAAATATTCAATGGGCTCAGGCCATGGAAGAGCTCAAAAAGGATTTTGAAAATCAAGTTAGAGAGGTGGAGAAAAAACTGGGAAGAGAAATGAGAGAGATGCAAGAAAAGCATGAAAAGCAGGTCAACACCTTGCTAAAGGAGACCCAAAAAATTCTGAAGAAAATGACACCTTGAAAAATAGGCTAACTCAATTGGCAAAAGAGGATCCAAAAGCCAATGAGGAGACGAATGCTTTCAAAAGCAGAATTAGCCAAATGGAAAAGGAGGTCTAAAAACTCATTGAAGAAAATAGTTCTTTCAAAATTAGAATGGAACAGATGGAGGCTAATGACTTTATGAGAAACTAAGAAATCACAAAACCAAACCAAAAGAATGAAAAAATGGAAGATAATGTGAAATATCTCATTGGAAAAACAACTGACCTGGAAAATAGATTCAGGAGAGACAATTTAAAAATTATGGGACTACCTGAAAGCCATGATCAAAAAAAGAGCCTAGACATCATCTTTCATGAAATTATCAAGGAAAACTGCCCTGAGATTCTAGAACCAGAGGGCAAAATAAATATTGAAAGAATCCACTGATTGTCTCCTGAAAGAGATCCAAAAAGAGAAACTCCTAGAAACATTGTGGCCAAATTTCAGAGTTCCCAGGTCAAGGAGAAAATATTGCAAGCAGCTAGAAAGAAACAATTCAAGTATTGTGGAAATACAATCAGGATAACACAAGATCTAGTAGCCTCTACATTAAGGGATCAAAGGGCATGGAACAGGATATTCCAGAAGTCAAAGGAACTAGGACTAAAACCAAGAATCACCTACCCAGCAAAACTGAGTATAGTACTTCAGGGGGAAAAAATCGTCTTTCAATGAAATAGAGGACTTTCAAGCATTCTTGATGAAAAGACCAGAGCTGAAAAGAAAATTTGACTTTCAAACACAATGAATGAAGAGAAGCATGAAAAGGTGAACAGCAAAGAGAAGTCATAAGGGACTTACTAAAGTTGAACTGTTTACATTCCTACATGGAAAGACAATATTTGTAACTCTTGAAACTTTTCAGTATCTGGGTACTGGGTGGGATTACACACACACACATGCACACGCACACGCACACACACATAGAGACAGAGAGCACAGAGTGAATTGAAGAGGATGGGATCATATTTTTAAAAAATGAAATCAAGCAGTGAGAGAGAAATATATTGGGAGGAAAAAGGGAGAAATGGAATGGGGCAAATTATCTCTCATAAAAGAGGCAAGCAAAAGACTTTTCAGTGGAGGGAAAAAGAGGGGAGGTGAGAGAAAAACATGAAGCTTACTCTCATCAATTCGACTAAAGGAAGAAATAAAATGCACACTCATTTTGGTATGAAAACCTATCTTAGAATACAGGAAAGTGGGGAAGAAGAGGATAAGCAGGGTGGGGGGGATGTTGGAAGGGAGGGCAATGGGAGGAGGGAGCAATTTGAAGTCGACACTCTTGGGGAGGGACAGGATCCAAAGAGAGAACAGAAGCAATGGGGGGCAGGATAGGATGGAGGGAAATGTAGTTAGTCTTACACAACACGACTATTATTTGCAAAGTCATTTGCAAAACTACACAGATATGGCCTATGTTGAATTGCTTGCCTTCCCAAACGGAATGGGTGGGGAGGGAGGGATGAAGAGAAGTTGGAAGTCAAAGTTTTAGGAACAACTGTCGAATATTGTTTGTACTACTAGGAAATAAGAAATACAGGTAATGGAGTATAGAAAGTTACCTGGCCTTACAGGTCAAAAGAGAAGATGGGGACAAGGGAAGGGAGGGATGTTAGAAGAGAGGGCAGATTGGTCATAGGGGCAATTAGAATGCTCGGCGTTTTGGGGAGGGGGAGGGGAGAAATGGGGAGAAAATTTGGAACCCAAAATTTTGTGAAAATGAATGTTAAAAGTTAAATAAATCAACTTAAAAAAAATAATAATGGTGCAAATAAACAAACTTGTCTTACCCAAAAACACACACACACACACAAAAGAAGTCTTTATTCCATTGGGGGTGTGTGTGGGTCCAACTTAAGTACAGATAAACATAACTCTGGGGAGTTAGGAGAGGTTGCCGTAGGAGCTCTAAGGAATTCATCAGCTCAAGGTTGGGGGAGGGGTGGGGGCTCTGGGGGGCTCAGATTATATGAAGGACTGATTTTCCCCAAAGATTAAGACGAATTTGGAGCCTGGTGAATAAAAAAAAAAAAGCCCTTACTGACTAAGGTGTAAACTACAGAAGATGGTCAAGACAGAGGGCGATCCAAATGAAAACCTTTTTTTCAACAGAAATTGCATGAATCAGACAACTTGGTAAATTACAGTTTCAGAATCTGAGCTTTGAAATTCTGCTTTTGCACACCTGTTGCTATTGTGGTTCGGTCATTTCAGTAGTAGTATCAGACTCTTTGTGGTCTCAGGGTTTTCTTGGCAAAGATACTGGAGTGGTCTGCCAGTCCCCTCTCCAGCTCATTTTACAGTTGAGAAAACTGAGGCAAACAGGGTGAAGTGACTCGTCTGTGGTCACACAGTTGGTAAGTGTCTGAGGCCAGGTTTGAATTCAGGAAGATGAGTTCTGAATTCCAGGCCCAGCATTCTATCCACTGAGCCACCCATAAGGGCTCTGGATTCTGTTGAAAGAAGGCTGCTGAGATGTGCATAATATTTGCATAATTTAAAAAACTTGGGAAACAGAGATGATTGGAATGATTGCTAGCACCCTTTTCAGTAAGTTGACCAGTATGTTGACTTTTGGTTGAATTCTACACTCCTTTATGGCTTTGATTGAAGTTTTCAAGGGAGAGGAATCTCCCTCCCAAGGCAGCCCTTTCCACTTTGAGATAGCTTTCCAAAGCTGCATAAATATCAGTTATTATTGTTATTATTTCCCTCATAGATGCCCCAGAGCAAGGAGGCTGGGATGACAGCTGCCGCTCGCCCTACCTGGGAAGCCTCCTCCAATCACTCCTGCAGAACTTGGCAAACATTACTTTTTACCTTCGAAGGATCCTTTGAAGCTGATGCAAGGAGGGACAGTTAATTAAAACACTAAACCCAGAACTAAAGGGAGACGGGGAGTTAAGTGTTTTTTCTTTTACTAAAAACATTGTTTGGGGGTGGAGGGTGAAGAGGGGTGTGGTGGAGGAGCCCAAACAGTATAATTTCCTTAGGGCTGGGCTTCCCCACCTCTGTCTAATAAGAACAGAGCCTTGACTCAAAGTGTTTCCATTGAAACTAGAACTAGACATTAAAAGTTCCATGTCCTTTATCTTCCCCTCAGATCATAGCCTTTTCTTCTCACTTCCAACCACAGTCCCCTTGTCCTTCCTGGAATTCCTTGAGCATTCATTGTGTGGGCCAAGTTGCATGATACTGTATTTATACATATATATATATATATTATATAGTTCAGCATTCTTTGTTTGTCTAGTCCCCTGAGGATAAAGATTGTATCTTCTACTTCTTGGTATCAATTCAATGAGTCCAGTCAGCATTTAAGCACTTGATGTGTGCATGGCACTCAGGCAAATGCTGGGCATGGTCCCACACTCCAATGGACTGGGGAGCCCATTCCCTCTAATGATGTAGGTTCCATGTTTGCCCATCCTGTGTGACTTTAGTCTCCTCAGTGTGCTGGGGGCCTTCCTCAAGTTCTGTTGACATCACAAGAATGCCAACGGAGGAGACAGGGTCATCCATCAGTCACTTATTCCTGACTCTCAGTATATCATCTTTTTATTTTATTTTTTTAATCCTATATTTCTTTAAGGCAAGAGGGTCAACTAGTGGATAAAGAGCTGACCAAGAAAATCTGGGTTCATATCCCCTCTCAGACGTATACTGGCTGTATAACGCAGGGAAAATCATAATCTCTAAGACTTTAAGTAAGAGAATGGGTGTTGATCTGTGTTGGCCAAGACAGTTTCCTTATCAGGAGCTCTCTATGCCACTGAAAACGCATATCCAGTCTAAAAAATGAAAATGCCTTGGATGACATCAGTTCTACCCCTTCTTCTTTCCTTATCATTTTTGATCTTGGTACATCTGTCCAGTTTCATGGTTCCTTGCCCCAGTGCCTAAAACTAGGGATAAAAAGATTTTAAAACATGCTATTTGCCCTCAAGGAATTTACAATCCAAAATCCCTTACAGCAGTTGTATCAAACTCAGATAGAAATGAACCACTAAATGGGTAACTAAACCATCCATAAGGATACCATCTGTAAGGATCAGATTGTGTATTGATTTTTAAAATGATATTGGACCATGACTGACTCCTCTGTCTCACAGCACCCACTACTTAGTACACGCTGGGTAAGTAGAACAAAGACTTACATAATGAATATCTGAATATCTGAGCTGGGTCTGGCAAAAACATTTTTTTGTAGGGGAGGAGAGCTGAACCTTCTTAAAGTAGGCAGAGTTGACCCCAGTGGAGCCAGGAACAAGAATTTATTAAGCACCTATAGTGTGCCAAGCAATGTGCTAAAGCACTTTACAAATATGATTTCATTTATGAATATGATCTCATTTGAATTTCCCCAAGTCCAAAGCAGAAAAGTCCTGCTTTCTCAGTGTTGGTTATTTCTTTTCTATACTTCCCTGGCCCCTCCCATGCAGAAATGTATACTAGGGTGATAGGCAGCTCTTTTCTAAAGGGATCTCCCTGGGGGGTGGGGATAATGAGGTAAAGAAATGGAATTGTGGTAAATCATTAGGTGGCCTAGTGGATAGAATTCTAGATGTGCAATCAGAAAGACTGGAATTCAAATCCAGTCTCAGAGACATACTAGCTGTATGACCCTGGGCAAGTCACTTAACCGTTGTCTGCCTCAGTTTCCTCATCTGTAAAATGGGGATAATAATAAGTACTTCCCTCCCAGAACTATTGTGAAGATCCAATAAGAGAATATGTGTAGAGTGCTTTGTAAATCTTAAAGTGTTACATAAAAGTTGGCTATTGTCACCATTAAAGAACGGAAGAGGGAGAAGAAGAAAGCTGTGCCCTGGTGAGGGGACTTTGGATCTCTCTGTTTGCACTGGGTTGTTTTTGTTTTTGAAGCTCCACATGAGATGTTTCCAAGGCAGATCATCATTTTCCCATGACCCCTATGGTGGTACGAGTGAGGAGGAGAAAGAGGAGGGTCACAAGACTGGAGATTTAGAACTGCCAGGGACCTGAGGGTCATCACATCCAACCCCCTCACTTGTCAGATGAGGAATCTGAGAAGAAGGACTGTACAAATTAAATAGGAGATGAGGCCATGTTTCTCTTCCGTGTGACTGGTGGGTCCAAGGTCCTGGGAACACGGTGGCAAAGTCTAGATCCGGGTAGGTGAGGGAAGTACAGAGGGAGGAGGGGAAGGTAGGGAAAGAGGAAGACCCCCCCCAACCTGTGACCTTTCCCCTCCCCCCCACTGGGGAGGCAGCATCTTACTCACATCAGCCTCATTCCAGAGCCCAGGGATGCAGAAGGATTCCAGCAGGTCACTGCCGCAGAGCAGCAAGATGCGGAGTTCTGGGGAGAGGAAACAAGGGTTTGGAAAGGGAACAGAGAACACGGGAAACACAGGGATCCATTCAACTCCGGGGTGACTTCCTCTGAGCATGCATTCAATCCCTTTCCTCTCCCACCCCCAGGCTGGCCCCTCTGGCTAGTCCTGGTACTCTGGGGTAAAGGGAACCTTTGTAGAGAGGGCCCCAGATGAGTGGATGCACCCCAGAGACCTGGGCTCATAGGAAATAATAATACTAGCAGCTTAAGGCCACTCATCACTGGTTTGCAAGGCATTTCATGGACATTTTCTGCTCTAACCCTAAGACTGGATGACTATAGCGTTAGAGCTGGGAAGGACTTCAAAGGCCACTTAGTCTAATCTCCTTCTTTTACAGACAAGGAAACTGAGGCACCAAGAAGGCAATAGTATTTGCCCAAGGGGAGTCAGGGGACAGACAAATCTAACTCCAGAGCCAACATTCTTCAACCTCCGTGGTATGACAAGAGCTATTATTATTCTCCTGAGAGAAGTTTAATAAGTGACTTGCCCAGAGTTACACAATTAGTAAGTATCTGAGGTCAGATCTGAACTCAGGTCTTCCTGATTCCAGGCCTGGCTCTCTATCTATTGTGCTAGCTGCCTCTTAAAAAAATTAATTGTAAAAAAAAAAAAATCTAAAAATTTAAGTGTTTGGATTAGATTGTTTCTGAAGTCCTTTTGAGACCTAAAATTCCCAGAAGCGAAAAATTCCACCCTCAAGTCTCTCAGGCTGCTTGGAATATAGGCTATTACAACAGGACTGGTCCTTAGAGGTCAAGTCTAATCCCCAAATTTTGCAGATGAAGTAAATAAAACCCAGATGACGTGACTTCCCCAAGGTTACAAAGCCATTAGTGGTAGAATTGGGACTAGAACTCAGAACAGACTGGGTTACCCACTGCACCATGTTAATTGCCTTGTCTGGTCCACCATTTTGGAATTCAGCCACTCATTTAACATTGCCCAGGAGAGTCTAATAGTGGAGGGTTCCATTGACAGTGTCAGGAGATGTCTGAGGTTGCTCATTTCAGACTGTCTCAGGAAGAGGAAGCACCAGCAAAAGTCTTTCCCCAGACAGCTAGGATGCTCCACCCTAAGCCGAGGGAAGAGAATCCAAGTTGGATGTCCCTGGTGGGGCCCAGCTGGCTTCTTCCTAGTCCCCATGATGCTTTTTTCCCCGTTCCAACACGGAGGGTTAACTACCTGCAGAGCCCTTCAGGGACTCTGATTCTGATTTTCTAAAAGCTAAATTTGGAAGCCTCCCTAGGGAATCGCTCTCTCTCAGCTTCTTCTCTACCCATTAATATTATTTGCTCTCCTGTACCAAGCCAGTGACTCACCCTCTCACCCTGGCATAATGTGAGAGATTTTAAAGGAGACAGAAAATAAAAGTGAGAGCTTCCAGCCTCTTCTCAATGCTGAATCAGTGTGGGTCAGCTTTTTCAGGGAAAATGAGAGCTTAGCTGAGGACAAACTCTCTATGCACAATATCACTTGTGGTCACTGGAGGGCAGCAATGATTCCACCCAATAGAATAATAATTGGGAAGCCTTCCAGCTAAAGAGCAAAGGTGTGGTCTGGGGTAGCCCTAGGTGAACAATCGAGGTACAAAAACACTGGCGCCTCAGATGCTAATTGAGAGAAGATTTTGAAAAGTTTTTGCCTTCTCATGCAGCATGAAAAAAAGCAAATACTGGGATGGAAGCACACACATAGAGACTTTATGGAAGGCGAGCTCTTTTTTCTATCTTCTCATTGGACAGTCTGAAGATAGGAGTGCAAGACTGGACAGGACAGGGGTGGAGATCGGGGTTCTAGTTCCAGCTCTCCCATGAGTTGCTGTGTGACTTTGGGAAATCACTTTTCTTGTCAGGGTCATAGTTTCTTCTTTTGAAGTAAGATGAAAAGGTTGTTTGAACTAAAGGATTCCTAAGGTCATTTTTAGGTCTAAAATCTATGGTTCTATATAGTGCTAGGCTCTTGTTTTCTGTCCTTTGTTCTGGAAGAGGACCATGACATCAGGAAGATGATGCCATCTACGAGTAGCAAGTGAATTGGATTTAAGTGAGGGAGTTCTGTGCAAAGTCACCAGTCTCACTTTTTCCTCCAGAGCCATGTGGGTCCAGTGACAAGATATAGATCAGGAAGACTGGAGATGGCCCTGCTCTAGATGGTGCATTCAGTCTCACCTCCTAAAGAAGCCCAGTCCCTGGACTGATAATTCCAGTTTATTCTTTCATGAATGAATAAGCATGTAATACACACTTTATATGTAAGAGATAAGGAGTTAACCTTGAAGTAAGAAATACCTGGATCTGGGTAGATAGCTTTTATTAACTGTATTTCTCCCCTAGGCACCTATCTCTGGACTGAATCTCAGCTAAAAGAGAGGGCTGAATAGTAAAGGATGGCATGCTCTGGGAAAGCCAGGGATGGTGGATTTCACTGCCCAGCTTCACCACTAACACACCTTGGTCAAGTTACCTAGTTTTTCTAGTGCAGCAAGCTGCCCAGGATGGAGGGCAATAGGACTTCCATTTTGTGCAATCTAAATGCAAACTTGCCTTCAGTTCAAGGAAGAACAAGGCCCTCTCTATACAGTCCTCTGGACTCTGAGGGGAAATGCTGGGAAGGAACCATTTTTTCAGTAAGGAACTCTGATGAGCAGGAAATTGGCAAAGAGGGAAGTTTGTGTTCAGCTCTTTCTGTCTCATCACTCTTACACCTTCTGAGTGTCCTAAAGGACCATCTTGGGGTGAGGGTCAGGGGGAGTAAGAGGCTGTGGTTAGAGAGCCAAAAATGTAAAAAGTTCATCTATTAGACAGTATGCTCCTTGAGGGCAGGGACTAGCTCCTACTTTTATATTTGCATCCCCAGGGTCTAGCACGGTGCCTGGGATAGAGATAGCACTTGACAAATGCTTGCTGATTGATTGATCAAAGAAGAGGAATAAGTAGAAAGGTGAGCAGCAAGTGAGCCCTCAATTGCTATGTCCATCTCAGGCCAGAGAAAGAAAATAGCCGTTACTGCAAAGTAGTGGTCAGATTACTTCTGAGACCTGGACTGACTTCTTTTAAATGGATCCAATGCCTGATCCTAACCCAGCACAGAATCACAGAAAGTTTGAGTTGGAAGGGGCCTTAGAGATATGATCCAACCCACTCATTCCATAGATGATCTAACTGAGGCAAGAAAAAATGAAGTGCTTTGTCCAAAGCCACAAAGTATGCTTCTTCTCCAATGTTTTACAAAAGTAAATGGTACTTGGAGTGGGAGTGGGGTGTAGGAGTGGGGGCTTTGATCACTAGTTATAAGAGACTGTTTATATGTGTGTATGGAGGGAGCAGGGGGTATTTGGTGTATCCTTTCAGTTTGAAATACTGGGAAGGGACCAAGACAAGTTTATCCAAAGGTGGGAGGATAGTTTCACATCCCCCATCCTCCTTACTTTAAATACTGCTTACTCTTGATGTAGAATGTGGAGGATATTTTTTTCTAGGTTTATTTACATGCTTTTCAAAGCCCCTGGAGGGTGGGAAGTTCATTTTGTGCTCACGCTGAAACCTGACTTTCAGTTCTCATACCCGAGGGAGAGACGCTGAAGTGAAAATTGTCTTTTAATGTGGGCACTTCAGCACCTCTTGGGATTTGGTCTAACCTCAGGCCTCTGGGGTGTTGTTTTGGGGAGATAATTTGGAAATATGACCTTGGGAAAGAAAGGTATCCATTGGCTCTGGAGAAAAAAATGACTTTTCTGAATCTGTTGTTACAGCAAATACAAATAGTTCTGCTTCATCTCCCTGGCCTCGACTACCTCTGTGATTTGTTTCAGTGACGTCCAACTCTTTGTGACTCCATGGACCATAGCATGCCAGTACTGTCCACAGGGCTTTCTTGGCAAAGATACTGAAATGTTTTGCCTTTTCTTTCTCCAGTGGCTAAAGGTAAACAGCGGTAAGTGACTCGTTCAGTGTCACTCACGTAGTAAGTGTCTGAGGTCAAATTTGAACTCAGGTCTTCCTGACTCCAGACTCAGCACACTACCCATGAGCCATCTAGCTGCCTCAAAATCAAAACCAAATCAAAACTAAAAAGGAAAAGGGGGGATAACTGCCATGCTGGAATGCCCTCCCTTCTCATCTCTATCACCTGGCTTCCTGGCTTCCTTTACGTCTCAGATAAAATCCTACCTTTCATAGGAAGCCTTTCCCAGCCCCTCGTACTTTTAGTACTTTCCCTCTCTGGATCATTCCCACTTTATCTGTACCATAGCTTGTGCATACGTAGTTGTTTACATATTTTCTCCATCATTAGACTGTAAGGACTATCTTTTGCCTTTCTTTGTATGCCTAGCACTTAGCACAGTGCTTGGCACATAGTTGGCACTCACTAAATGTTCAGTGACAGACTGACTCACTGAGTGAAGAAACAACTGACTTCTGTGATTAAATGTAGGCCATTGGGTCTCCGCACCTCAGCCCTATGTTGGAATTGTTTCTAGGTTCAGCCTCCCCAAACCCTCCTTCCCTTCCCCATCCCACTCACCGATCTCTTCATACCGCATCACTGTGCCGAGATTGGCATTCTCATCTGGGGAGAGAAAGGAGATCAGAAGGAAGCTCCAGGGAGTAGCCCAGCTTCAGGCCTGTCTATGGTACCTGATACACTTGTCTGAATGTCTAGGGGGTCTAGGAGAGACCCTGATATTATAGACTGATCCAGGCTTAAAATAACTGGGTACTTCAGACCTAGCACATCCCAAACTACTAAACCAATGACAGATAAACAGAAAGGATATTAAGGATGATGCCCCAGAAGGGCTTCTTATCCCTTTCCCTTACAGGGAAGGGAGCTGCCTACATGAGTAATGCTCATGGCATGGAGGAGACAGCCCATAAAAAGTAGTAAGGAGACATCCTTCTCTTTTTAGGATAGCTAAAGAAATGGTATGCAGATGACATCTCTGATAGTGTTTGGGCTAGGGTTTGCCTTTCTGCCTGTTTGTGGTAGACCATGAGGACACTTAGAAAGCTTTGGACATCTCTTCATCTTTCTCAGGTAAATGCATCCTTGTACACACACCACACACACACACACACACACACACACACACACACACACACACACACACACACACACACACCTTGGTCACCTGCCATCCTCCACACACCTTGGTCACCTGCCATCCTCCTTAACTATCAAATTCTATTTGATCTCAACACAAGAGATCTGCCATTGGAAATTTAAAAAGGATTGGAGAACAGTCCCAAAAAGCCAAAGGCATTAGCACTCCAAGAAGGAAAATTTAACTTGTTCTGTCCACCAAGTTAAATGTTGGGTTCCTAAAAAAGAAGACTCACAGATGTCTCAGCTATCTATACCTATACTCAGTCCCTGGCTAGCCAAAGTTCTCCCAATAAACCTATAGTCTAGTTCAGGGATAGGGAACCTTAGACCAAGGGGCCCCATGTGGACCTTTGCCTGAATCCAAAGTTCACAGAACAAATCCCCTTAATAAAAGGGTTTGTTCTGTAAAACTTGGACTCAGTCAAAAGGCCTAGAGGACCTAGAAGGCTACATGTGGCGTTGAGACTGCAGGTTCCCTACCCATGGTCTAGTTCTAATGGTTTTGTAAGGGGAAAGCAAGTGCCCCTCTTTCAGCCTATCAGTGGCAACATCTGACCTTAGAAGGCTTATCTCAGCATCAAAAACTGTGATACCATCTCATGATCAAGAGTTCTGAGGGGTAGAACTCCTATGCCTCCTTGGGGAGCCTTTCAGATGTAAGTGGGATCAATGGAGAGAAAATGATGGGGACTGGAAGGAGAGAAAAGAAACAGCATTGGGAGGAGAGGGAAAGAGCATTGGGGAAAGAGAGGAAAGCACAGAAAAGGGTTCTTTGCTACTTACCAACAAAAGTGAAACGCTCCACTGGTGGACGGACACAACAAATTCGGCTCAGGCTTTCTCCCACCTTCCCCAAGATCTTTGCTGTGTAAGAAAGAAAGATAGGAACTTAGTCCCTGGAAACATCTAAGATGGTAACATACCAAGATTGGGGAAAATAAAGAAGAGGGAAAAGAAAAATATGGCAAGAAAATTCCCTTCCTTCCATTCCCCTGATGCAACAGATAGAGTACTGCACCTGGAGTCAGGACAATCTGAGCTAAAAACAGGTCTCAGACTAGCTGTGTGACCTTGGGCAGGTCACTTTACCTCTGTTTGCCTCCATCTCCTCATTTATAAAATGAGATAATTATAGCCCCTCATCTCACGGATTCCTTGTCAGGATTAAGTGAGATATTTGTAAAGAGTGTTTGGTACACAGTAGGCACCATGTAAATGCTTATTCCCTTCCCAGACACAGGAACTTTGAACTCAGAGGCACAGCTCCATGCACTATTTCTCAAGTACTGCACATCACCTGATACAGGGATGTTCAACCTACCTTAGGACTAAGTACATATTCATCTCATCTTCTGCAAAGCCCTAAATACTCTTTCCACACAAGCTTTATAGACTGAGATGACCAGACACCCTGGTTTGATTGAAACACTCCTATATAAATCCAATACAAATATTGACAATTTGTGTTGGTTTTACAAGTATATTTTTAAAATATTCCTGACCCCCAGGTCAGGCTAGGCAGCATGGAGTAGTAGACAAAACAGTGGCTTAGGAATCAGGAAAATGGTTCCACTCCCAGTTCTTCCACTAAATAATTACCAGATGACCTTGGTCAATTACCCATCTCTCTGACTCTCAAGTTTCCTTGAGGAAATGAAGAGACTGGGCAATCTCTAAAATGAAAAAACTGGACAGAATATATTCTTTGTCTGTGAAGGTTCTAGGATTCTCTAATCAAGAACAAACTGAATCATAGTTATACACGTAAATGATCATATATAAACTAAGCGATTAATAATATATTTCATAAGGTAATTTGCTACTTTTATGGCTTGATATCCAGGAGCCTAGAATCCATTTCAGGGAGCTAGCCTGTAAAAGGCACCCTCCAAGTTCTGGGCATTCCATGTTCCAGAGACAATGACAGATCTATCCTTTCCTTCTCCTCCACGAGGACTGAGATTTCTAAGAACTTTTACCTCAACAGCAGAGTTTTGGGGATCAAGCCTGGAACTATGAATAAGGGAGAGGGCCTGAGTCTTTCCATCTCCTACCCTATCACACTAGCATTTATCCAACATTAGCTGGTTGAAAATATGGTCACCATATCCTGGAGACTCTAGATAAGGTCCTTTGGGCAAATGCTTTCTTTCACTGTGAATCAGTAAACTCTGAACAAGACTTGAAAATCCCTATCAGAAAATCCAAAAAAGAATACAAATAATCCAAATAAATTCTCATGTAACCAAACCCACACATGTCTTTCCCAGCTTAAGACATACTCTTAAATAAAGTCACATGAATGAGACTCCCCTTCACAGGAGGTTTTTGAGTGGAGGTCCCACAAGTCAAAATTCATGTTTTGGAAAAAGATCGAATTAGATGGTCTTCTAACTCTTTATTCTATGAGTCTCCAAGTCTGTGAGTCACCAGCATGGAAATTACTGGCAACATTGTAAAGCAAGGGGAACATGGATGGAGACATCTAGAGAGAGTCTTTTATTTTAAAGATATCTAAGTTCATGGTTTCTAGTTACCAGAAGAGAATCCATATTAACATCTAACTCACAGAAATACATGCAAATGATGATTTAAAAGATCTAGTACCAATAGTGTTGGCACTCCAAAGAGAAATTCTTCCCTTTTCGATTCCAGATGCAGATAAGTTTTCTTGCTTTTCCTCCATTCTCCATACCTTCCAAGTTTGGGATTGACATGCTTTTAATTTCAGTATTCTTTCATGGTCTCCCTGTCTTGAGTCAGGACCTACCTGCAGTGGGCTTAGTGGGCACATTGTTGTTCTGATAAATGGGCTGGGATGTCTCATGTTGTGGCTGTCCAATCACTGGGGTCATGGAAGGTGTGTTGACATTGGAAAGGATGCAGCCGGTCACTCTCTAGAGAACAGGAAAAAACTTGGAGTCAAAAACATCAGAATTTGTTAATGAATGAGAAGGAATGGTACAGTGAGGGGGGAGCACTAGATATGGATTCAGAGAATTTCAAATTTCACCAATATCACTTACTCTCTACATAATCTTAGGTAAGTCATAAACCAGTTGGGCCTCATTGTCTTATCTGTAAAATCTGGGGATTGGATTAAATGGCTTTTAAAGTGCCTTTCAGCTTTAAATCTATGGAGGAAAAATTCTCATTTATTCATAATATATATGTATGTATATGTATATGTAAACATACATATACATACATGTAAATGTTTTGTGAACCAGCTGTGACCCTTCTCCCCCCAAGCCAGTTCCCAAACTACTACAACTAATGTTTCTTCTTTATATAGTGCTTTCACTTAACAAGCATGTGCAAAGCACCAAGAGCCAGGTACTATGCTAGGGGTTGGGGACAAAAATAAAAAGGAAAAACATCCCCTGTCTTACAAATGGGAGGCAACACATACATAGATTGGTACGTTTAAGATACAGGCCAAGTAGATACAAGGCAATCTTAGAAAGGATGGTGCTAACAACTGGGTGGACCAAGGAGGGCCTTCTGAAGAAGGTGTCATTTGAGCTGCGAATTGAAGGACAACCAGGTGGAGGCTGAACAGCTTCTAAGAGGTGGACGTAAGGGAGGAAGGCATTCCAAGCATGGGGAAGAAATAGGACAAAGACATGGAGATGCTGTATGAGATAGTTTACAAGGACTATAAAGGCCTTTTAAAAAGATAACATAGGTAGTATATGGATTATTATATTTTATAGATGTGGTAACCAGGCTTCAAAGAGGTGAAAGGAATTGCCCAAGGTCACCCACCTAGTAAATGACAAAGCTGTGGCTTGAACCTAGGACCTCTGATTAAAAGTCTAGCACTGTACCTACTACACCATACTGCCCCTCAAGCCAGATTGGAGTTAGAACCTGGTACAGAGTGGCAATAATCTGTCTGAGCATGCTCACAATATGTATGTATGCATGTATGTATTCCAAAGCCAAAAACAAGCAACTTTTTTGCATTATTGGTTGTTTTATATTATGTTTTATATAAGGCCAGGTGGCATAGTGAATAGGGGAAGAACTGAGTTCAAACCTGACCTGACCCCTACTAGCTGTGAAACTTAGGGCAAGTCACTACTCTGTGTGCCTCAGTTTCCTCATCTGAAAGTGGAGATAATAATAGCACCTACCTTCCATGGTTGTTGTGAGGATAAAATGAGAAAGTAATTGTATTTTAACACAATAAAAGTATTTTAACACAATGCTTAGCACATAGTAAGCTCTATAAAAAAGCCATCTACAATAATAATTGATTGGGTATAAGTTCATATTATAATTTTATTATAATAATTTTTATTATATTAATAATTACCTGTTAATTATATAATCACAATTACTATTATCTGTGCTGGTTCTCAATTTCAATAAATGGTTATTAAACACCAACTATGGATACAACAGCATAAAATAGAGAATCCCTATTGTCAAAGAGCTTACCTTTAATTGAGGGAACACAACATATGCACAGATCAATAAAATAGGAGGTAATTTGAAGAGGGGGAGAGAGTACTGGCATCTAGGGATATGAGGGAGGGCTTGTAAGTTGGTGGTGAATGAACTGAGATTTGAAAGATTCTGCGAGGCAGAGTTAGGATGATCAGATAGAAGTCAGAAGGTCAAGTTCAAGGAGTAGCTAGTGATCCAGTTTGCTGGACCCTGGTTCTTGTTGTTTTTTGTCCTGCTTGAATAGGACCAATGACTTTTAAGTGAATTGGATGTGAAACAGGGGTGTATAAAGTCACCAATCTTACTCTCTCCTCTGGAGCTGTCTAGGCCCGGTGGCAATATATAAATCAGGATGACTGTAGATGCCCTTGGATGTAGTGGGAGACCTTGGTCTTTTTAAGCTAAAATCTTTCCCGGGTTTCAGTTGGTCTGAGGCAATACCCATTCAGTGATTAAGGCTAGGTAAGGGGGAGGGGGTGTGGAGTCAAGATAGCAGAGCTTTCCCCCAAACCCCTCCAAGTACCTGTAAAAAATGACTCTAAACAAATTCTAGAACAGCAGAAAGCACAAAATGACAGAGTGAAACACAGAATGAAACAAATTTCCAGCCCAAGACAACCTGGAAGGTTGACAGGAAAGGTCTATTGAAATGGGCAGGGAGAGGAATACAGTCCCTCGAGGGCTGCACCAGCACAGACAGGGCCAAAGCAGACCTCAGGCGACTGAATCACTGGCAGCTCAGGTGGTTTACAGACTTCTCAACCAACAAATGCCAAAGACAATTTAGATCAGTAGGAAAGGTCTATACAGGCTGGATGAGAGAGGAGTAAGGTCCAGCCTTAGCCCTAGGGCAGTGGCAGCAGCAGCAGCTGAAGTAGCTGCTTCTGGAGCTTTCAGCCCACAGACAGTAGGGGATCGAGTGGCTGATTGGAGGGAGATCACAGGGATCTCTTTGCTGGCACTGAGGCAGGATTCTCTTTCTTTGCCTATGTTTGGATCTGGGTTGCAGTTCCGGGTGGCAGCCCTGGGGCAAGGAGGAGTACTGGCATGGGGAGCTTGTGACTGGGGTAGAGGGAGAATCCTCCTCACAATTCCAAGGCAGCAAAGAGTGCTTGTGGTCACTCACAGAACACAGCACAGACCAGGAAAGAAGTAAACACCTCTCTTTTGAGCATACCACCTTGGAAGAACTGAAAATTACAGGTCCCTAGAAATATCTCTGAAAACAGCTGCACAAAACCCCTGAAGTTTGAGACAGTACAATCTCCACGCTGGAAGCAGAGCCCTACCTTAATAAAGAGTTAAAAAAGATGAGGCAATAAGTGAGGCAAAGAAAAAATATCCTCTTTTACCTAATCAAAAAAAAAAATCAATCTGGGAGGGGAAGACCCTCAAGGTTTTTGGCCAAGACAGAAACTGTTGCTATTAATATTTATTCTGAGCCATCAGAGCCCAAACAATGACCTAGGGACTCTTGGGCTGGGATATATTGTTGGCCAATCAGTGAAAGCCAGAGTGATGTGGGTTTAAGGCAGGGTCAAGGAGCTCTGTTTGAATCCCAATGGACTTTATCAAAGCTTGGGTTTCCAATGCTATATTTTAAGAAATCATAAATGAAACTACATGAGTCAAAAGAATTAATTGTCCCAGTTTTTTTTAAAATGGTAGGATAAATAGGAAAGAGAACAGGAAAGAGATAAAAAAGAAATTCAGCTCATAAACCCCAAGGTAACTTTCAAGAGGCTGAAACTTAGTGTGTTACAAAAAGTAATGTGAAATAAGACTAGAAAGATAGGCTGGAGTGAGATTGTGGAAGTCTTAGAAGCTTTCTTTTTTTTTGTTTTATACTTATCTTAGAGAACTAGGGGGCCAATGGAGCTTGCTGTTTGTCCTTTGTTCTCGAAGAGGACCTTGACATCAGGGAGGTGATGCCGTGACATGCAATTGAATTGGATTTAAGTGAGGCAGGGCTGTGCAAAGTCACCAGCCTCACTTTCTCCTCCAGAGTCATCTGAGTCCAGTGGCAAGATATGGAGCAGGAAAACTAGAAGTGGCCCAGGATGCAATAGCGGAGCCTTGACCTTTTCAAGCTAAGATCTTTAACAGGTTTCAGTTTAACTGAGGCAATGTCCATACAGAGAAATTTTGTGAAGAGTGATCTTAGTGGAAAGAGCACCAAATTGGCAATCAGGAGGCCTAGGTTCTAGTCTTTGCTCTCACATTAACTGGATGCAGTATCTCAAAGAAGCCCACCCCTGTGTCTACATCTATACATTACAGAGGAGGTGTGGTACTGCATGGGTAGAGGGAGCTACATCATCTGGTAGTTCCTTATATCCAAGAAATCACCTATCTGGCCCCTCCCTATCCTATAACCCATCCAGGTGAGGGATTATTATATGTATGAAGATGTGAACTAGGGTAGCAGATCAATGAGTAGAGAGAAGGGGATGTATGGGAGAGATGCTGTGCAGGTAGAATTACCAAGTCCTGACAACTGATTAGATATAAAGGGTAGGGGATATGGAAGCTTCAAAGATGGTAGTACGCATAAATAAGGAAGTCTGAAAGAACTAAAGGTTTCAGAAGGAAGATGATTAATTCCATTTTGGACATGACTAATATAAATTGCCTTTGATACTGAGCAAAACCAACGTAAAGAGGATAAGAAGGGAAACTATCAATTGAGGGGATAATTTTTGCATCAAATGTCTCTGATAAAGCACTGATAGGCAAGATATATAGGGAGCTAACATAAATATATAGGACCAAAAGCCCTTTCTCCAATGGATAAGAGAGCACAGGATATGAGCAAACAAATCTCAAAGAATTACAATATTAACACTATATATAGGATAGCTTCAAGTCACTAATAAAAAGAAATGCAAATCAAAACAACTCTCAAACTGACAGCAAATTGTCAAAGATGACAAAGGATGGGGATAGAGATGCCACAGGGGCAGAGGCAGAGATTTCCAGTAGGCAATAAAGATGTGTGATTGAAATTCAGGAGATATTAATGCTTGATAGATTTGGATGTCATCTGCATAGAGATGCTAATTGGACCCATGGGAACAGATGAGATCACCAGTAAATAGATTGTAGGAAAGAAGAGGAGGCAAGACAGATCCTGGGGGACCCCCCACAATTTGAGGGATAGGATGGGAATTGGATGACAACCCAACAAAGGAGAGTTAAGGAAGAATAGTAAGACAGGTAGAAACATGCCTTTCTAGAAGTTCAGACAAGTGAGAGTTGATAACACTATCTTCTTTTTTGCTGACCCAGAACAATTTATTTTTTATCTTTTGAGTGCAAGAGTAATTACTAATGAAATGGAAACTGAAGAGCAACTTCATTCTCTTTATCTCCCTCCCTTGTAAGCCTTCATCAGGGAGCTGCTGGCATGGGGAAGGCCAGATCCTTTTTGACTGGATGGCCAGGCTCTACCACCAGAAGATCCTAAGTAGCCCAGGGACTGAAAGTGACCTTCCAGGGGGCATATCCTCCTGAAAGAAGGCAAGCTGTTGAATCTTCCTGGACAGATGGAAAAGTGAGCATTTATCCAGTGGCTTCTGGGTTTTAGCTATTATGGGAGCCATCTTCAGGCCAGGGGTGTGACTTAACTCCAAACAGATCACTGGAAGCATAGATTTAAAACTGCAAGAGACTCTGGTCCTACATTTAACAGAAACTGAGGAAACTTAAGCCCAGAGAAGCAAAGAATGTATTTAAGAGCTTGACAGAGATTTTATGGTTCCAGATTTTCCTCAGGAAGAAGTCTCTAAAGGGAGAAAAAGACTCTGGGAAGAAGGCAATATGTAGAGAAGCCAGCATCTCTAACATGTCGCTATCCCCAGTTTATCTCCCGAGAGATTTCAGGGTATTTTCCTTTGGAGTGTGATCTGGAACTCTCTCAGTCAGGCTGATATATCTCATTCCCAATGGAAGAGGGAGCTCATTCATTCTGTGTATTGTCTGGTATATTCTCATCTGTATACTTTCTCTAATTTCTACATATTATCTGCTTGGATAAGTGGGTTCATTTGCTCTTCACTGTAGGTGGTCTTTGTGGAGCTAGTAGTATTTGGTCAGCAGTGAATCAAGTCTTTGATATATAACTTGGGCCACTCCTTCTCTGCTTAGGGATAGCAATCAGAGCGCAGCTTGAACCTAAAAATTATTTTCTCTAGACTAACAATATTTACGGGGGCAGACAGATATAATTCTAGTCTGGTACTCTTTCTTTGAAGAGAACTGAGGGTTAGCCTCTGTTGACAATCTCCTGCTCACCCTCCTGACATGAATCAGTCTCCCTTGGAGAATGGTGGATGAAGGAGACCCTAGGGATATATTATATTCAAGTCTCTGTACACAAAATCTCAATAGATCCACAAGGACACACGTAGCCTACCTACATTGGCAACATACATGTAGACACCCCTAGAAAGTGGTAATTTTCCAGGTGAGAGGAGGGAGCAACAGGTTCGTATCACCCCAATATTCTCCCTAATGACCTAAAACTATTGGAGCTTATCTGCAGAAGTCACCTGGCCCTGGGAATGGGTGCCTTTATTTCTTTTTAAAAACATAATCAGTCTAATATTCAGGGAAGTTTGTCCTTTTCTCTAGTTCAATCCTTCCTGCTGCAGTATTAGTCTCTGCTGACTTGTTCTTCCCAGGAAAGATCAATCAGACACTGGATGGAAAAAGAAATGGTTCCCAGCTCTTGACACCAAGGTCTACCCCCATTCTCTCTCGTCCAAGCTCTTTACACACATTCAATTTCTTAGCAGTCCTGCTGTTGTAAAGCTGCAGAGCCTAGCTGCCCTGGGCTCCTCTCTAAATGCAGGTGTGAACTATTAAGATCAGTTGTTGTCTATCTCTCAGGTGGGACTCTATGGCCAAGCCAGGCAGCTCTGGCTACATGCTATTTAGCTGCAGAAGACAAGGAGATATGAGGAGACAGCTCACTGTTCTCCTCTCTAGGCAGGGGGTTGTCAGTGACCTACATTCTCCTGCCTACCTGTCACTGCTATAGCTGAGGCATTTGGACAATTTCTTCCAGACTCCAGCAGGAATTAATTCAGCCTGGACTGATTCACCTGAGGTAGAGGTTGGGTGGGGGAAAGAAATGGTGTTGGGGAAACCCAGAAGCAGCTGGGATTTCTGTGTATTTGCCTGAGAAGGAGAGTTATTTGGTTTATGCTCAACTGAGCATCTCTGAGGTTTCAAATAGCTTTGCTGTGCTCGTTTCAATAGTGTCTGACTCTGTGACCCCATCTGAGGTTTTCTTGAAAGAGATACTGGAGTGGTGTGCCATTTCCTTCTTCAGCTCATTTGACTGATGAGGAAACTGAGGCAAACAGAAATTAAGTGACTTGCCCATGGTCACACTAGAGTTAGTAAATGTCAGAAGCTGGATTTGAACTCAGGTCTTCCAGACTGTAGGCCCAGCATTCTATCCATTGCCATCAGCTGATTTTATCACTGACTCCTTCCAACAGCCCAGGCCAGCCTAAAGCAGGTGCTGAGCTAATCTAAAAAGATGCAAAAACTGAGTTTATATCCAGCCTTTGATTCTTACTAATTCTAGTATGACCATGGGCATGTCTGTTTGCCTCAGTTTTCTCAGCTATAAAATGAGAATACTAGCACCTACCTTTGAAGATTGTTGTAAGGATCAAACGAGATAATATGTGTAAAAATTCTTATCACAGCGCCTGGCACATAGTAGGCCCTATAGAAATGCTGATTCCCTTCTCCCTATCCCAACCATTGCAGAGCCCAGTGGGGTCTCCCAGCTGTGTAGCCCTAGTTTTCCCTGTTGCCTTGGCTCCTTGCCTCCTCCTTTCCTTCCTGGTCAATCCCCATCCCTCCCTGCATTCATCTTGTTGAATCAGAAAGCACACTTAAGGTCAGCTATATGTCTGGACAATCTACAGTAAGGGTTCTTACCTTGGGGGTTCATGAACTTGTTTGTTTTTTAATAGTTTGATAGCTGTCTTTCAAGATAATTGATTTCCTTTGTAATCCTATTATTTTAATTTGCACATTTAAAAACATTCTTAGAAGGGGTCCCTGGGCTTCACCAGACTGCCAAAGGCTTTGAAGTGTGATCTGAGCTCCCCTGACCTCGGCTCCTCATGGCCCTCTGCCTCACAGCACCGAGCATGCTCTATGTTCCCTTAACTCAGTTAACAAATAGTGATTGGTTGATTTTCCCCTGCCCTCTCTTTCAACTCATAGTTGGTCCTGGGTGTGGCTCCATTCCAAAAAGATCATGGGAGCATAGATTTAGAGTTGGAAAAGATTGAGAGGTCATTTAGTTTGACTCCCTCTTTTTACAGAGGAGGAAACTGAGGCACAGGGAGGCAAAGGTAATAATTCAACTATAATAAAAAAAAAACAGGGACTGGAGCTGAACTCAGGTCTCTGACTCCAAATGAAGCATTCTTCCTTTGCCTCTTTGCTCCTGTGGCAAATTTAGAAACATCCAAGCATGCTGTGGAATAAAAAAAGCCAAATAGTCCAGCCATGGAGATGGGGAAGGGAGAGCTTGGTTAGTACAGTTCCCTAATTTCTTTATGGCTGATGGGAAGCTAGTGGTCAAAGTGAGAGACTGGCAGAGGGGAGGGTGTGTGTGTGTGTGTGCACGTGTGTGTGTGTGTGCACGTGTGTGTGTGTGCATGTGTATGTGTGTATTGGAACACAGCTAGCTCAGGGAAGCCATCCTTCCCAACATAGTCATGATTCCAGAGTAGAATTGGAAGAGATCACACTAGGACATAGATTTAGAGTAAGAAGGGAGCTTAGAAAGCGTCTAATCTATGCCCCTCATTTTATAGATGAGGCAACTAAGACCCAGGGATGCTGGTGACAGGGGCAGGATTTGAACCCAGATGACTTCAGGGACTATGTTCTTTCCTCCATAACATACTGCCTTTCAGAAGTCTTCTAGTCCAACTAAGGAGATTGGGAAGGCTTCACAGGGAAATGAACCTTGAAAGATTCTGAGTAGAAGTGAGAAGAAAGCATTTCAGGTAATAGAGGTATCTTGTAAATATGCACAAAGGAAAGGTCATAGAATTTTAAGTTCAAGGAGTAACTTGATGGTCAGTTTTGGCTGGGATGTAAAACGTGTAAGGGGAAGGAAGGTGAAAAAAGGCAAGAAAGGCAGGTTGGATCAAAATCACATCAAGCTGAGGTGTTTGTATTTTACCATAATGGCAATGGGGAGCCACAAAAGGCTCCATGGACAGGCATCTCCCCACAGTTCCTTCTCTGTCTGCTTTTTCTTTCTGTTCCTCAACACCAGAAGTAGCAACAAGTCAGAAAGTAGAGGGAAGCTTCTGATTAAAGGTGTGAGTGTGATGGAAGATACTGAATAGTCTGGGTAAGTCAAGTCACATCTCTCTGGGCATGAGGTCTAGGACAGAAACATTATCTGAGCTTACCACAGATGATTCTTTCCAAAGGGGAGAAAAGAGACATGTAGTACATGGGAACCACCAAGATGGGGCAGGGTACAGGAATGGAGCCACTGTTCTCCTCTATTTTCACTAAAGATAATTGCTATGGAATTATCCAACACTCTTGGGCTTTCTGGGATCTGTGAACTATGACTCCTAATGTATGAACTATATAGCTCCTAGTAATGTTGAGGTAAAAGGACTATTGTCCTGAATAGGTAAGGTAAGCCTGGATTTTGATTGCCTGCCCTCCCTGGAAAGTCACATTCTCCAAAATATCCTGTATTAACACAATTGGTGCTTATTGGGCTCCATTTTTCCTCTTCCCGTAAGACTTTCTTTCCCTAATTTTATCTTGCTCTTCCCCCTCCCATCCCCCATAGGGTTCTGCAAGTATGGTACCCATCTGGCCCCAGGCCAGAGCTGCATTATAGCTGGAAAGGAAGGGTCTGGCTCAAAGTCTCCCAGGAAACCAAGGCCCAGAAGGTGCTATACCTCCAGGAACCGGCCTCAGCCTCAGCCTCCTTTCTTTCCCTGCTCTTCAGGTTTCCCCATATTCCAATCCATTGGATTTGTTTTGAAGAACCAAACCAAACAAAAAGAGGTTTGTTTTCATTCCCTGTGCTTAAATCCATGCCAGTGACATCCTCCCTTCACCAGCCCAAAGGTCAGAGAACTCATGTTCAAACCCAACCTCTGGCCAAGAATGGTGACACATGCCTGTAACCTCTGCTACTGTAGGAGGTTGAGGTGGATGGATCCACTTGAGGTAAAAGAGCTGGGCTCAGGCTAATCAAGTCTGTACAATGAATTCAGCAATCGTATGGTGAGTACCCTCACCCCAACCCAAGGAGGGCTACCCCACTTCCTAAGGAGAGGCCAACCAGTCCAGGTTGAAAAAATGGAGTAGGTTAAAGTTTCTATGCCAGTTGGTATCAGGATTGGTCCATGAATGGCTGCTGCACTTTCAGCCACGCTGAGCCAGGAAAACACAATCTCAAAAAAAAAAAAAAAAAGTGCAAATCCCTCCTCTGATGCTTACTACCCCTAACACTTTGGGCAGGCCATTTAAACTCCCTGGGTCTCGATTTCCCCAGAAGAAAAATGAGGACAATAAGAACAGATGGCCTCTGACCTCAGAGTCTCATCCAAATCCTGACTCAGATTGTGGGTTCTATCATCCCATGGTCTCATCTTACCTGCTGAGACCTTATGATACTTGGCTCCTGCTATGGGCTACCGTGTGGCTGTGAAAATCTGAGAGACAGAGACAGGGAGACAAAAAGAGAGAGGAGATAAAAAGGAAGAGGGAGCGATAGAGCCAATAAGGGAGAGAAATAGGGATGAGGAGAGAGGGGAAGAGAAAAAAGGAGGAGAGAGGTGAGGCTGTGTGTTGTGGAGCCCTGACTACTGTGGCTCACCTTCATGAGGTCCCGGTGGTGTTCTAGCACACTGCAGGTTGTCTGCCACGTGTCCTGATAGCACTCCCAGGGGTCCACCCTGCAAGATATCAGAAGGAGATTTTCATTTCTACACCCAAAACTTCTCCCCTTTTTCCTGTTGCCTACTTCCAGTCCTGAAAGCCAGCATTTCCATAATGACTTGTATATTAACAACTGACTTAGGATGTAGCTGAGAGGGAGGGAGGAATGGTGACGCAGACAGATAGACAGAAGGGGGAGGGAGGGAGGAGAGAAATAGAGAGAGAGAGAGAGAGAGAGAGAGAGAGAGAGAGAGAGAGAGAGAGAGAGAGAGAGAGAGGGAGGGGGAGAGGGAGAGAGGGAGAGAGGGAGAGAAAGAAGAGATAAAAAAGAGAAAGGGAAAGATAGAGACAGAGAAGGGGGAGAAAGAATGAGGGGGGCAGAGGGGAAGAGGAAGACTGAGGGAGGAGAGAGGAGAAACAACCAGAGGACAGAGACACAGAAAAAGAGAGAAGACAAAAAGGGAGAGGGAGAGATATAGACAGTGGGGGAGAGAGACAGACAGACAGAGAGACAGAGACAGAGACAGAGAGAGAGAGACAGAGAGATTGGCAAGCTTAGCAAGGGGGCTTATACAAAGGAAAATATACTAGGATGAAATTCCAAACCAGGAGATTAGCAAGGCTGGATTTGTTTTGTTTTGTTTGCTTTGGTTTGGGGTTGTTTTTTCTTACTGTTTTTGTTTTGTTTTTTGTTTTTTTGGTGGACTGGCTCGTTGCAGTTCTCCCCAGAGGAAGCTGTCCCCCGAGGAAAGTACCTGACATTTGTCTTTCGGTACTTTTCTGAGGACCCTGGCTTCTTGCTCTAGGCATGAGCCTTTAGGATTCAGCTCCTCAACCCTCTCCCCACAGACAATGAGTCTGGGGCCCAGAGGGAGCTGAGGACTTCAGACGGGCAGCAGAGCTCTCAAGCCTTTTCCCTTCCCCTGCTTGTCCGGTTGTGAAGTGAGCAGGGATCATCTGGGTGCTCTGGCCTGACACAGCACTCTGACTTAATTGCAAAACTAATGAGCTGCTAAATTGGGATGTTTCTCAAACGTTTTTTTAGTGGCTGAGGATTTTACCCCTCCCCACCTCAGGTTTCCAGAGATGTGATCTCGCTAATTAAAAACGCTTCGAGAGGATGCACATACCAAAGGCCTCCCTTCACACACGCCCAAGGGGGCACACGCGCTTGCGCACACACACACACACACACACACACACACACACACACACACACACACACATACACACACCCGCCAGCTCTTCTAGGCACATGCATAGAGATGTGGACATGTGCAGGCATCAAAACCACAGCAAAGCAGACTCCCCCACTGAGCCATGTCCTGACAGCCTCCCTGCTGGAGCCACAGACTGGATTTCATTTCTTTGGCACTCTGGGTCTGGACATCTGTCTCTATGGCTCTGATCTGCTCTATTGATCTCAGTGTATTAAATCTATCAGAATCAGACAACTTTTTCACGAGCCTGAGTCTAGTTGTTTTTTCCCCTACTAAACTACAAGCCATTAATGCATCTTCCCCTCCCCCCCTTCCCCCCCACATCAGCTGGGGCACCTAGGCAGAGTGCTAGGAGTTCCTGTGGCTGATTTCTCCCTGTGTGGCTCACTCATGGGTACTCTTCATGACAGACATTGAGTCAAGGCTTCTCTGAGATTGCATCCTCATCTGCATCCTGTTTGTCTTACCTGATTCTTAAATAAGAAATAATTAAATAAGAAATAAGAAAGTTTGAAAGTATCTGAGCTTTTAAAATAAAAAGGCCCGACATGAAGTTAAAAGATTCTTAAGGGGAGAGAAGTCAGGGAGAAAGGGAGGCCTGCATTCAAATTCTGCTCCAGAAAAAGAATAGCTCTGTGGCTCTGGACCAGTCACTTAACCTCTCTGTGGTCCCAGGAAAGTCTTTAAGTTACAGGAGTTGCCAGTCTGTGTCAGTGGAAGGGGTTTCCACTCTGGAATCTGGTTCTCAAGTAAAATAAAAAGACAAGGTACTGATCTAGATTGGTGAAGGAAGTTCTTTCCATGTACCACTGATGAAATAACAGGTCAGCTCCAGAGAGAGGAAAGACAGACAGACACATACATACATATATACATACCAATACACATATACATGTATGTGTGTTCCCAAGCATACATCTACCTATTTGTCTGTCTGTCTATCTGTATATGCACGTATATATATATATATATATACACATAAATATTTATACACCTATGTGATCATTATTTTTTGTCTCTTCTCCAGGCTCATTTCCAATGGACTCCCTCTTCTTTCTACTTTCTTCCCATTGAGTTTAATTTCCCATCACTCTCCCTTCCTTTTCTAGAAACTTATAGGTACAACTTATTTTTACTTTCATTAGGAGAGGAACTGTGAAATAAAAAGCCTACTAGTATGAGAAGGCCCATCTTCTCATGCAGATTATAACTATGGAAACTTCTTTTGGTGGGCAATTAGCATAATTGGTAGAAGCTTTCTGTAATTATATACTGTGAGCTTAAACAGAGAATAGCATCTCTCCTCTTAGCCAGAGATCTATGCATTGTGATTATCTGATGAAGGAGAAAGGGGTGAGGCCAAAGGCTATTCTCTTGGACCTCCAGTCCAGAAAGGGCAGTTCTGAACCCCTGGGTGTCCGCAACCAATTCTCCTTCAGAAAAACACCACCACCATGATCCCCAACCCTGAATGGGAGCCAACCTTGGCCCAGAGAAGCCTCTCTGAAGAGCACCTTGTATCTCCTGAACCAGGGCCATTGGATAACCTTGGTAGCTCTATAGAGAAGTCAGCCTAGGGCTTTGAGGTCACAATTTGAAGGGAACGTCTTCCAACCTTAAATAATTTTCAGGGGAAAATGGCAAGCTACATGGGCATGGAGAAGACAGCCCAAGGCTGGAATGAATGGATTTGATGACTCTTCTCCTTTGAGGTCTCTGAATAGCCTAAATGGAAGAATTCAGTGTCTGTCTGTCTGTCTTGCCTTCTCTCTCTCTCTCTCTGACTCCCTTTGCTACCTGCCACATTTCATCTTGTTGAAGGACGTTAATCAGGTCCACCTTACCTGATCCAATCAGAAGACTGCACAGCCAGTTGGCACATGATCAGACGATGTCGGCTAGACACCAGACCCTGGGAAAGGGACAAAGCAATCATTAGAAAACTGCCCTATTAATCAATTAACCAGATTTTTCATATGGTCCAGGCCACGGCGCTAAGTGCTAGGGATATAAAGGAAAGGTGGGGGGAAAAATTCCTGTTCTTAAAGAGCTTATATTCTAATGGAGAAGAAAAGTACTTAAATTGGTACCTAAAGACACCTAAAGAGTAGGTGTTTAACCTAAGAGGGGAAGGCATTAGCATCTAGTAGACTTAGAAAAGGCATTCTTCAAGGAGGGGCATCTGAGTTGAGTTTTGAATTAAGCCAGATATTCAAGGTAAGGAAGGAGAGCATTCTGGGTGTAGGGTACATGTCCTACCCTCATGCTGTTTCCTCCAGAGCTCACTACTTTCCTTTCCCAAAATATAAGGCTTCACAAATTACTACGGTTGTTCCTAAATCACATCAACCCAGAGGGCACCATTCCTGGATTAAGGATTTAGCTGAACTTCCACCATCAGCAACATCCATTCATTTGTACACCTTTATTGGACCTAGAAAGGGAGTGAAATAAGAAAGAAGCCAAGGAAATCCAGAAGATTACCTATGCCCTGGACAAAAATCCCAGAATCCTACCCTTTATTCAATATTTATTTAGCAAATATACTCTGTACCCAATACAAAGATGATGTCCAACCAACAAATGCCTCTTTGTCCCCCAGTTCAATCTCGGCCATTGTCTGGCTTGGCATCAGACAAATCAGATGGTGACAATGGGATTGGAAGGGAGAAGGGAACCAGGGAGGAGGAGCATCATGAGAACTCAAAGGAATCTGTGTTACTCCTTAAAAAAATAAAAAAACAAACCCTGGAATCTTTCTGGGACACACAGCAGGGAAGAACAGAATTCTGCCTCCTAAACTGGGTTTCAGGAAAGCAGGAACCCAACCCTCAGAGTTTTCATGTCTGCAGAGAGGAAGCTAACCCCTATACTGCTGGCTCTCCCCCAAAACTGTTGCATTTGCTTCAGGTTTGGAAGCTACCCCAACTTTTGCTCACCAGGTGCACTGGGCCCTCATCTAATTAGGACTGACTCAGCTTGGCACTGTGAAGCTGACGCCTCATCTCCAAGAGGGGTTGGCATCTGCTTTCTCCCAGCTGGCCCCATTACTCTTTCAATCAGGTTCTACTGCAGTTTAGAGATGAGGACTGTGATGGGAGTTTCCATGTTTTTACTCTTCACAAAACCTTAATTATTGTGCCAGCTCTTTCTGTCAGAGGTAGAACAAGAAAAACAGGCCAAAAGAGATAGAACCCACCTGTTTTCCATAGGAGTCGTGGACAGGAGAAACAATTCCACCGATCACAATAAACCTTCCAGTCTTGTGCAAATAATCCCTGGCTCTTTCTAAAGAAGAGAAAAGGTGATTGCAATGGAAATAAATCCTTTTGGTTCCTAGAGTCCAAGAATCATTCATATTTTCTTCTTTTTAAACATAATAGTCCAACATTTTGAATACAGCTTTTATGATTCCAGTACTTATCACAGTGCCTGGCACATAGTAGGCTCTTTATAAATGTTTATTGATTATTATTAATTATTGATGATTCAAAAAGGTTAGAGATCAGGGTTTCTAGTCCTTCAAGCAAAGGGATTTGGAAACAGGTGCTATTAAAGGCATCCTTAAGGTATTCTATTTTGGGAATGAGCAGCTTGGTAGCACAGTGGATAGAGTGCCAGACTGGGAGTCAGATAGATCTGAGTTCAACTCTGGCCTCAGACACTTACTAGCTGTGCAACCCTGGGCAAGTCACTTAACCCTGTTTGCTTCACTTTCCTCATCTGTAAAATGAGCTGGAGATGGAAATAGCAAACCATTCCAGTATCTCTGCCAAGAAAATCCCAAATGGGGTCATGAAGAGTTGGATATGACTGAACAACATCAAAATTATGGGAACATGTTGCAGCTCAGAGGAAATTTAATAAAAATATCTTTCAAAAAATTATTAGTCTGTATTATTGGAAGTTATCTTAAGTTATTGCTTAAATTCTTAAATTCTTAAAACAGTAACAAAAAAGCCTATCTTAAACATGAAAGAGATGTTGATTGCTCACTATTGAATTACATAGATGAGAAAACTCACTAAAAAAATTTTTAAAGGGCTTTTGAAGATAGTTAATAGTCAAAAAGAAAAACTATTTTTGCAGTTTGGTAAAGAAAATGTAAAAGAAATTTACAATTTTCCAAAGGAAAGTTAGCCTACTCCCCCCTTCAACTCCAGATCAAGTCATTGTCTATCTACAATGCCCATTCATACACTGGTAAATGGAGTCTATTGTTATCCAAGGTCTGACACTCTACCCATAGTTCTACCTAGCTGAATTCAGAATTAAATTTATGAAATTGATTTAAATTCAGAATTTTTAAAAGAAAGAAAGAAAATTAAAAAAGGTAAAGGAAATAAAGAACACTTCCCAGGTTTACTTTAGGCTTCAAATGGCAAAAGTTGAAGTACTTCCCAGAGCTATGACAAACTTAGGTGAAATATTTTGTCTCAGAGCTCTGATATCCAATGAGGTTAATACTTCCTCCTTGGATAATATACTCCCATATTTCCTATCTGACAACCAAAGACATGAGACACATCCTCAGAGCTACAAGACTGCTTTTCCTCACCAATTTGGGGATAGGAACATCTAGAGGGTAGGTTGTTCCTGCCCAGTGCTGATGCTTCCAAAATGCCAGTCTCATTGTCTCTTTTCTCTCTATTCTCTTCCCCCAAATAAATTTGCTCCAGACACAATTTTGACTGGCTTAGGACTCTGGTCCTTCCCAGCTCTTTTATGACAAGGACCCTTTATGGAACAAGAAATTTCACAGACCTCAAAGAAATTCAGAGTTGAAACGGATCTTATAGGTCATCAAATCCACCTTGTACTGGAACAGGAATCTCCTTAAAAAGTGCCTATTTCTGTCTTCTCTCTATAAACTTAAGTGATGGGAAACTCACTCCCTCTAGAGGTCTTTGCACACTTGTGAATTATATTAAAGTATACCCAGAAAATTTCCCCTTTCCTTGCAAAAGATGAACCTTCATTTCCTTCCCAAGAAGAAAAACTAAAAGAGGAAGATTGTAAATTTCCGATTTCCTAAAAGAGAAAGATGCAGATTCCATTCCTTGACCTCTATGAATAAAGCATGGGTTTTCCAGGGACAAGGTCAAGTGTGTCAGAATCACAAAATACATGGAAAAGAATAAGATGAAAATTGTCTGGAAAGTTAGGGAAACTCCAAAAAATACATACAAATAAGCATGACACATACATTAACATAAAGTAGAGGTCTTAACATGGCTTTGGTCTTTAAGGAGATAATGAGACAGAAAGAAAGTGACACAGAGTAGTAGGAAAACTATTAGAAAAAAAATACTAGAAGAGGTGTAACGAACCCAAAAAAGAATCTGACAGACTAGGCTAGACTAGACAGACTGGACTGAATTAAATAATATGAAGTGTTGTTCTCTTGTGTCCAACTCCTTGTGACCCCATGTACTATGGAGTTAGTTTTTTTGTTTTGTTGGGGTTTTTTTTGGCAAAGATACTGGAGTGGTTTGCCATTTCCTTCTCCAGCAGATTAAGTCAAATAGGGCTAAGTGACTTGCCTAGGGTCACACAGCTGAGTGTTTGAAGATGGAGTTGAATTCAGGTCTTCCTGATTCCAGACCCAGTGCTCTATACGCTGAACCCTCTAGCTGTCTCAAACATAAAATGTAATGGGGATAAACATAGAAATCAATTTCATAAATGAAAGAAAGGAGAAGAATATCTGGATAGCAGATGATCTGGCAAAAGATTTGGAGGTTTCACTGAACTGCAAACTTAATCAGTGAATAGTGTGACATGGCAGTGGGAAAAACTAATTTAATCCTGGAATTTGTCAAAAGGTGGAGGTGATAGCCCTACTGTATTCTGCCCTAGTCAGACCACATCTGGAGTATTGAATTCAGGGCCAAGTACCATATGTTCCAAAGGGCATCAAGAAGCTGGAAGCATCCAGAAATGAGAAACCAGGATGGTGAAAGACCTTAGGTGGATACCACATGAGAATCAGTAGAAGGAAGTGGGTACATTTAGGCTAGACAAGAGGCATCAAAGCTATGTGCAAGTATTTGAAGGCATGTCACATGACAGAATTTCTATTTGGCTCCAGAAAGAAGAACTAAAAGCAGTAGATAGAAGATGCAAACAGGTAAATTTAACCTTTTTCTTTTTCAGGAGTTTATTTATCCCATAGTGGATGGGCTGCCTGGGGAGGGAGTGTGCTATCCTTTAATGGGGGTCTTTAAGCAATTGGCAAACTTATGATCTATGATGTAGAATGGACTTTTTTATAGCATGAGTTGGACCAGAAGACCACCAGTGTCTCTTCTGATTCTGAAATTCTGTGATTCTGGGTACCTATCAAGGTGGCCTGACTAAACAAATTGTGACACATCAAGGCAATACAATTTTGTTGCTCTGAAAGAAAAGATGAATAGGAGGAATTCAAAGAAACAGAAGACTCATATGCAGAACAAAATAACCAGCACTGCACACCCATTCACAATAATAATGTGAAGGAAAGAACCATTAAACTGCAGCCAGCTCAGATTAAATGCAATGACCTTGCTCGGTCTGGAAGAACAGATAATGAAATGCATTTTCCTCTATTCTTTCTAGAGAGATTTGGGATTGCAAGTGTGGAATGTTGTATATGATGTCAGGCAATTGTTTTGATGGTTAGCTTAGTTTAATTATTTTTCTTTGCTGCCAAGGAAGGTTCAGTGGTGACAAGAGAGGGGGGTGTGTGTGTGTGCGTGTGTGTGTGTGTGTGTGTGTGTGTGTGTGTGTGGTGGGGCTGGGGCGGATGTAGTGGGGGAATCCCAGAGAAATGACTGGAATCTGAAACACAAAGCAAGAATAACTTTTCAAACAGCACAAAGCTGGACCAAAGTAGAAAAGACTGTGTCACTTCTCGTTTGCTTGCTTCATTTCCTCTCAAAAGGAATTCTGAATGCATGAAGCCTAAGATTGGGGGGAGGGGGGAGATTACTTTTTTCTGTATGTTATACAAAGTGGGGTCAATGGTTTATTTGCCATCTAAGAAGGATCTTGGAATTATTTTTAAGCATTCCTTCCCACTGCCACAACTAACTGAACTCTTGGCTTTTTAAAAAATCATTATTTGGGATTAGCTCCTGCAGGGCTTGGATTATTCCCAAAGTAGGGGCTTCCCAGGACATTTCCATAGGTCTTTTTGAAAGGCATGGAATGGCAGGGGTCCCCTCTGTGGTTCTGCTTGGGGGTGGGGAGTGGGATTGGTTAAAATTAAACAGAATGCCAGGGCTTCCAAGTCTATATCTTCTTCAAGCTTGGCACTTCTAGAGTTAGGAAGAAGCCAACGTCATTCTTTTTTTTTTAATGTTCTATTCTGAGTCATTTTTTGGGTGGTCAAACTGCCTTATTTCTCTCCTCTTAATGAAGACAACCTCAAGGCACTCCACTGCATTACACCGATTTGTCCCAGCTATTCCTTAGGCTCTAGGTATAAATTCAAACTCACAATTCAGGAAGGATTGTGGATCCAAGGAAATGTAGCTTCCTGTCAATTTGTGTTAGGATATGGTCCGTACAGCTTGCCTATGGATGACACAACACTGAGGGGCTGTCCATTAATAAAAATGCATAAGACAGACACGCTCTGTCTGCCTGCTGACAACACAGTGAGCTTGACTGCCATGTGTAATCAACTCCCTCCTTCTGGAGAGTTATTGGAGGCAATGCTGTGGTTGACACACCAGCTGCTAACTCCATTTTTTTCTTTTCATTGGGAATTAAGAATGACCCCTTCCAAGTCCCTTAACTGGTGGAGTTCCATTCTCTCCTTGATTTTTATTATTTGTGGAAAATGGTCAGGTTTAGATTTGCATACATTTTAAGTTATAGTGAAATTAAGCCCTGGAAAATTAAAGGATCAGCACTGCAGCCAGAGACTAAATGAGGCTGGGCTAGGTTAGTTCAGTCAATGGGGTTAGAATAGAGAAATCCCATGGTTTTCTTGCCAAGCTAAGTATTCATTCATTCATTTCACAACAAATTTTATTGCAGCTACTATGTTCAAAGTTCTCTGCTAGGTATTATGGGGGGATAATGATAATAAGGAGAGGAACACAATCTATGATTTCCATGGATGAGGAAATTCCCTCTATCAAAGCCCATTGATACCTTCTCCAGTACTCAGATACTTCAAGAGTTGTCCAAGTCACTGAGAAGTAATCTACCTAAGGTCACAAGACCAAGATGTCTTAGAGGAGGATATGAACCCAGGTCTCCCTGACTCTGAGGCCGGTTCAGGATCCACTGACACTTCTCCATGTTGCTAATCATAGCTCCCATTTCTATGGTATCTCAAGGTCTACAAAGCACTTTGCATCCAACACTTACCCCTGCACCTGGCCTTCCATCTTAGAAGAGCATGTTGTCAACTCCTGATGTGTTCTACAGTGCCTCACAATTACCGACACTAACCATCAGAAAGCATAGTTGAACAAACTTTATTATCCTAAATTATTCAAACAAGAAATAGTGTGGAAGAGGGAGTGGGAAGGTCATTGAGCTAGACATAACTATGGTAGAAAGGCAAAAGGAATTTTTAAAACTTAAAAGAAAAAAAGGAAAGATGAGGAAAAGGGAAAACAGCTCAACACTTGCAACATTTCTCCTCTAGACAAAGTTCCCAGCCCTTGCAAATCACATACACCATATATATTTTTATAAATACATTCACATGTGGTACATAACACAACATGTACAATATTATGCAAAGTAGAATATTTATGCAATAAATTCACATACCCTTCATCACTTGATGGTGATCCTTGCTAGGATGCTGCATGCTACCCTCTCCCAGAAGCAGCCTACATTCCACATAGGTGACATCCTCACCCATTA